>NC_057945.1:4812757-4846071 GCF_018555375.3 Anguilla rostrata
CAATAGTGACCGTCGTTCCAGGTAGAAGCAGATTCGAAGTTAGTGTTTAAAAATCAGGAAGCATTTATTATACAGAAAGCCAGCAACAGGGATTCACACAAAAATGTTCAATTCAACTGTTAGAGTTTGTGGAGTTTATACAGTTACATTTACATATATTCAAATTTGTGCGCAGAATACAGCATGAACTCTGATTGGTTGTTTGTTATACAGAGTTGCCCTATAGGCTGCAATTTCTACCACTGTGTCTTATTGGTTGTCTTTGTAAAACAATGGCGGACTCTCACATGCACGTGAGGTTTTGGAATACACAAATCTGTCTGTCTCCTACAGCACAAACTTTCTGTATCCTAACACAGGTTAATAACTGAACGGTGAACGGCGGGTAGATATGGTGCAAAAGCAATAATTAAGAAGTAGTAGACAATTATTAGTGAGGGTCGAAGCAAGTTAATGAAACGTGTTCCAAGCTGGGCTTGAACCTACGACCCCATGTTCCCAAGACTGTAACCTTACCCACTAGGCCACAGGCGGACTAGCTGTTTGAACGGGAAATGTTTCAGAGTAAAAATGGATGGGTATTTTGCGTGTGTATGCGCGTTTTTGATTGGGTCATGTAGGTGCAGATTTGGCTGGTGTCAGTGAAATGTGCAATGGGGAGACATGTTGTTAGTGGGATAGGCGGCAGGAAAAATAAGAATGAGAAGAAGAAGAAGGAGAAAACGCAAAATCCCCTTAGTTTGGGGCTTTATTGTGTGGACATGTGAAGTTGTTTATGAATTCTGTCTGTTGAAATGGGGTCAGAATGTACAGAATTTAATGTTTTTAAGGGCTGAGTGTCTGTGGCTGTTGTGGTTATTTCTGTGAGGAACCCTGAAAAGTGCCAAACTCTCGGTGCTGTATAGGTATGGGGCATGCCCCCGCCAAGGCGTAACTTGGCGGGATGGCATACCTGCCATCCCAATCCCAATTAAGCCCTTAGCGCACATGCTAAATCTGGCCTTGCCCATTTAGGGGGTACCCTATTTAAAGATTTCTAACTTCAGATGTGAGCATCACAGAGACTTGAAAAATGGCTTAAATGAAGCAAAGACATTTGTACCATTTGCAATACTAACTTAGATTATTTCTTCTTAAATTATGAATATAAACTAAAGTGCCACAAATGCAGTTGTCTGGGCAAAAAATCTAAAATCAATTTGCCGTTTTTTAGTTTGCAATGAAATACTGAGAGATTGCAAATACACAGCAAATTAAACTATACATGTCCTGGATCAAAAACTCCTTGACCACAAATGTGTCGTATCTAAGGGTGGATATGCAGAACTACTAAAGATTAGGAAAGCAGGTCTGAGATCTGTGTTCTTTACCCTCATTGTGCGTAGAGTGACGTTCAACACTTGACGCTTCCAACTCACAAGCTAACGTTGCCTAGCATTACCATTTCTTATTTAGTAGGCTAACTGACCTCGTTACAAACTGCATTATCACTTCATCTCGTCGGTAAAGTACATTCTTTTTATATTAACTTAAGCAGTGTGTAGGTAACGTTAAAATAGTAGCATGAATGTAACGTTTGATATATTGTAATATTACATGACTTATTAATCGCCATCAAAATAACAACTTCACTTGTTTGTTAATAACATTAGCTTGATGACATTGATGTGCAGGACAACGTTGTCATAAAATTTTCCCGACCGTGAAAACTGCATGACTTGTTTACATTTTGGACAGCTATGTTTTCATCGCAGCACTTTCGACACAAGTAATATCGGAAAAATCCTAAACTTTGTTCTTATGGTGAAGAGTGCCTGGATGTCCAAAATGTAAACAAGTCAGGCAGTTTTCACGGTTGGGAAAAATCTTATGACAACGTGGTCATGTAGCTAGCTTAGCTAGCTAGCCAAATATTCAATAACACAGATACTTACTTTGTGCCATTTAGGGATAATGTCAAGGAGGAAAGCCCACTGTAAAACCCAAAAAACCTTAGACAGTTTTTTAAATGTTTGAATGTGCCCAGCATTCCAAGGCTTGCTGTAAGATTCAGTAGCCAATCAGGACTTGAATACAAGTTTTTTGTAGAGTGCAAAACCTTGATATTATTTATTTTAATTTAATTTCTTTTGTTGTTGTTGAAATGTGCCCAGCATTTCAAGGCTATAAGAATCAGTAGCCAGTCAGGACTTTTTTCAAGTTTTTGTAGAGTGTAAAAACTTTGACATTATTTATTTAAATTTAATTTAATTTCTTTTGTTGTTGAAACCACAGCATTCCAAGACTGTACATTGTTGTCAGATTCTTTGTAAGACTCTGCTGTGCTGTAAATAGTGGTTGATTTTTTTAAATGTGTGTTGAATAAATGACATATTTATAACAACATTCACATTACATAGTCATAATTTTAAATCTCCAGTCAGCTTTTGGCACTGACTTAATGTAGGGCCCTATGGAATCTGTGTTATAGCTTTTTTAAATTCTCAATTACGTGATTCCGTCCGTGATTCTGTTATCAGAGAAACTATAGGGCCCTACCTTAATGCTGCCATCAGTCTGTCGCTGGCCCGCGCCGGGCCCCCATCAAAAAAGACACTTGGCCGCCGGCCCATGCTGGGCTGCTGGGCCCTGTCAAAAGATACTTGCCACCGGGCCTAACAACTTTTCTGGGGGAAACCCTGCCTTATGAAGGTTTAAGGTGAAACATTGATATCAGATTTAAAAAACAATAATGCAAAAACATCATCACACTGTGGTACAGTACCTCAATGTGTAATCATTAACTCTCATATGTTTTTCTGTACTCCAGATTATGTGATGTTTTCTTGTTTGGGGATGGGACGATATTAAAACAATATTCAACCGTCGACCACATTTTGGCAATGTTCCAGTTGAGGTCATACATTAAACATAAACTACACACAAACCAATGAACACAGTGTTACAGTGTGAAATATCCTTACTCTAAAATACCACTAACCTATTTAAAGACACTCAATTAAAAAAATAACGTATATAACCAAAATATTTTCAGCAGGGAAATTTACATTTGGAGAATGAAATCTTATCTGTGTTCAGTAGATAGAGACAGAGACAGAATGAATCCTGTCGCTCCCCAGTTCTAACTTAGCCCAGACAATAGTATATCAGCTAGGTCTGTCAGCAAACATATGCCTTAGCCATGCTCAGAATTTCTTAAGAATATTTCCAAGATATAACGAAAGTCATCGATAAAATTTTGCCAGGTGCAGTGTCTTTTACTGCTACCACAGACTGAACGCGTAATGCACCTATAATGAGACAAAACTTCCGGTTACGCTGTGCTATATATTCCAAAAGTTAAATTAGACGTATTATACATTGTTAGAAAGCTTATTCTGTCACCTATTGGATCGATAAACTGTTGATCAAGCCAGATTGTACTACAAAGGATGACAACACCGAAAATGGGCAAGTGTGGCATTACGCACAGCTATTTTGGAAGGTACCCAGGTGTCACAAATGAGCGTATATTTCACAAACGGATTGTCCAAGACAATATATGACAACTCCGTCTGGAAAGGGACATCTCTAGGCGTAAAAGCAATGATAAGGTTGTATATTTATTCCATATTTAGTCGCAGATATTGACTATAATTCGCAGATATGGTATAATTTTTTTTTAAATTCATCTTGTTTATTTCGGTGTTCAGTGAGCAGCGTTTTTCACAGCTGTACCAACGTAACTTTGGCTATTGTTGGCTTTATCTTGTTGCTATGACAGAACACACATTTTTAGTGGTAAAAGAATGTTTTCATGTATGCCCAGATCGACACTATTGTCCAGTCATGTGTGGGGGGTGTAGTTACAGATGAAACTGCAGGGAGGGGGTGCTTGGTAAATGTACGACCAGTGCGACAATGGTGGCGCTGTGAAACTCTGTATTCGGCATAGCTGTCCTGAATTGTCTACTAATAAAGCTAGAGCACAGAGTTTGTGTTTTCAACTCAATTTGGTTGCAGGAGCACAGAATGTCTGACTTGAGCAATCTAGGCACGCAGGTAATGCCAACCACTAGGGGCTTTGCACTAAGAGGTTAAACACAGATGTTTGGCCTGGGTAGGGAGCTTAGCATTAAGGGTCAAGCTCGCTTTTACAGAGTGGACACGCTAGTTAGGTTAGCCTCAAGTGTCATGCTGGCCTTCACGGCGTTGACACACTAGGTAGCTAAGCTTAAATGTCAAGCTTGCTTCTATGGAGCGGACATGCTAGTTAGCTTAGCATCAAATGTCAAGCTAGCCTCAGCCTTGTCTTCTCCGTTTCTCTTTCCATGGGACTCCTGTCCCTTACCTCACCCTAAGTTCAAAGACTGCTCAAGCCTGTTTCCTCATCCTGAGTCCACAGGATCACTCCAACCCTGTCCCTCGCTCCATTGTCATGGACTGTTTCAACCCTGTTCATCACCTGCCCATCCCTTGATGCAGCCTTGAGCTCCAGATCCATCACCCGGCTCCTCTAAACTGCACTATACTGAACCATACCATTTGAATTTCTATGATTCCTGTTAGCTTTCACTTCAGCTGTAACCTGCTTAACCCATTTTATTTGCTGTGATAAATCCCTAGTAGCAGTTCTGCCACATTACATTATACTGCTACTTCACATCAGGCTGGCCAGTGGAGGATGGGCTCCCCCCCCTCTGTAGGGGGAGCCCATCCTCCACTCGAGATTTCATCCCATCGGGGAGTTTTTCTCGCCACCCTTTGAGGGTTTTCTCCCCACTGGGAGTATTTTACCTTATGTATTTGCTATTTTGGTATGATGTTTGCTCTGTTTGCTCTTTTTACTCTGTTTCTTGCCTTGCTACTCTGTAAAGTGTCTTTGTGACAGGTGTCACAAAAAGTGCTAAACAAATAAAAATGAATTGAAATGAGTATGTCTAGAGTAGGTAGAGCCAAAATGGAAACACTAAGACCATGACTTTAAATCGTGTGGGTGGCTCTGGACAGCTAGGAAATAAGGCACTTTTAACTATCTAACATTAAGAGTTGAATAAATAGCATGTAAAATAACTACCCAGAGTAGATTCACTCGGGTTACAATAAAATAACTTAGCTAGCTTTTACTAAATAACAATGACTGAATGAACCCTTACACTAGGAAATATTTTATTTATATCTAAAAACAAAATACAACCAAAATTATTTAGCAACAATTTGATTATAATAAACTACAGCTGATGTTAACATGTAACAATAAAGGCAAACTATCTAACTACAATTATATTTTGCTCCTGAGGGGTCAAGGAACCATGAAAACCTCTGGTCAGCAAGCAGGTGGCCGAATTATCTAGCGACCTAGTTTGCTAGCCGAGTGCTTAATGGAGGAAAAAAGTGGAAAGTTCCTCCTCCTCTCCCCAAACGACAACAAATATTTTCACCTTAGGAGAAAAACTGTCGTGCCATACTTATAATATGGGTTTTAAAAAACTTATACACACTTGAAAACCGAATACAATCCTCTAACAAACTTTTCCAAACACCACCTGACTCCTCTTTGTTTATGTCTGGCACAAACGGGAAGTTTGTGCCAGACATAAACAATCAAGTAAAAGCAGCAAGACACCACTGAGCAAGCGCAGCAAGAGCCTGGGGCTGCTGTAATGTAAATATGATAGCATGTGTCAACAGTTCTAATGATCGTCGTTGTTTTTTCTACACACATGAAATGTGAAACTGAGGCAGAGACCAACATAGAGAGCACAGAGGGGACAGCTTTTTCGGGGTCCAGTGGGGGAAACATAACAGGCGTGACTGCCAGACAGTGCAACTGAGCACAACAGAGTTTAAAAGTAAATGGGAGATTATGGTATTCCATGCAAATTAGTATTCCATTTACATTTTTATTCATAGGAATACAATTGAGGCCGACCACAATCTATTTGAAGATGATTCCTTTATTTCAGTGAGGCAGAACATATGGCAACACAAAACCTGTGCAGTAGACTGGTGTATGGAGTGGAACACAGACAGTATCATGCTGGGGCCGTGTAATTTGTATTTTCTTTCATTGATTGGGTGATCAGCTGGTTGACGTGCTGTGGCTACATGATGTGACTGCTTTATTATTTGGAGTGCTAATTTGGACAAATATTGGGGCTGCTGTAAATTCTTGAGCTTATTTTACTGGTCATGGTCTGGTGATGGCTGTCTCAAGCCTGCCCTCATGGCTACGCTGACCCCTGCCTCTGTTTCCCTTAGCTATGCTGCCATAGACTTATTCTGCCGGGGTTTTCCTTATCGCACGCAGGCACCTCTGTCTCTTCTGCTCTGCTTGCTAATCTACCATTTGAACCCCCTAACAATGTTTTTTTCTCATCTTTCCACTTGCCTGGAGCTCTAGCCCAAGTTTGCTTAGCAGCCCCCCCGGTCTGGAGCTCCAGCCCTAGACCAGCTAGACCTGTTGGGCACCCCCACCTCCTGCCTATTGATTTTCCATAACAAATGTGGGTGCCTGCCCACGGCAAATGGGTTCCCCCTCTGAGTCCGGTTCTGCTCAAGGTTTCTTCCTGTTATCAGTCAGGGAGTTTTTCCTTGCCACTGTTGCCCTAGGCTTACTCTTTGGGGGCTGGTTCTCTGTAAAGCGGCTTTGTGACAAAGTTCCTTTGTTAAAAGTGCTATACAAATAAAAATTTGGGTTGATTTTAGCCCTAAACCAAAACCCTAACCCTCTCCCTAAGTTGTTTTTCTGTCATTTATTTTTGGTTTTCATGTAATTCATGTAAAGACCTTTGAAGATAAAACTTTCTCATTGTAGCATAGTGAAGCTGAAACTGTAGTGTGCTTGTTTTTCCACAGGAAAACAGCAGGGTAAAGACCTGAGGATTATGCTGGTGGGAAATACTGGAGTAGGAAAGAGTGCAACAGGAAACACCATCCTGGGGGAAGAGAAGTTTAAATCAGAGGGCTCACAATGTGTGATGAAGAAAGGAGAAGTGGACGGGAGACAGGTGTCTGTGATTGACACTCCAGGCCAGTTTTACACAGATCCAACTAATGATAAGATCATAGAAAAGATTAGACAGCACACCTCTATGTGCTCTCCAGGACCCCATGTGTTCCTGGTGGTGATGGAGATAGGCAAATTTACCCAGACTACATTGGAGAGGATTCAGATGGCTTTCGGTGCTGAATCAGCCAAATACACTATAGCCCTGTTCACTCATGGAGACAAACTTAAAAGAATAACTATTGAAGATTATCTGAGTGACAATAAAGAACTTAGAGAGTTCATTAGCCGTGTTAGATATCATGTCTTTAACAATAAGGACATACAGAATCGCTCTCAGGTCTCAAAGCTGCTGAAGAAAATTGATAAGATGATGGCACTCAATGGAGGAGGCTGCTACACCAATGAGATTTTGAAAAGGAGCATTGGTGGCTCAGTGGTAGAGCTCTCGCCTGACACACGGGAGACCAAGGTTCATCATGAGCCAGTGAATTTTACGCCAGGAAGAGCATCTGGCGTAAAACATGTGCCAAATCAAATAAGCAGCTCGGATGATCTGCTGGATCAACCCCTAACGGGAACAGCCGAAAGAGAGAGAGAGATTCAGGGAGAGTTCGAAGGGAAAATATGTTTTCAAGGGCAGAAGCTAAAGAGACATGAAGTAGGAGTGCCTGAGAAGACTACAGGGACATTTACTGGACATTCAGAAAAACAAGAGTGGACGGCTGAAAACCATGCCGAAAACGGAATTAAAGGAGGACGTTGTCTAATACTGTGAGAACCACAACAGCCTGAATATGAAGAACCCTCTTCTTTTCATTCACTCTTTTTGGTTTTTCACTCCCATGCTGTTATACATGATATAATCTGCACCACAGTAATGATAATCACACTGCAAGTACGATATGTGCTACAATCACACCTTAAAAATCAAGACCACAGTCTGTCACTATCTTTCCAAAACTTTTTCTGTATTTACTTATTTCAAAATGAAGGTACATGTTCAGGCATTTGGATAAATAGTAGCCATTTATTAAAGCTTTAAGCTTCAAACTAATTACAATGGTTTTTGATAAACATTAAATTTTTATCTTAAATATACATTAATACATGTATACCTGGGAGAGGAAATGGAAGTAAGACTACATTTTGTGTATGTTTTCATGAAATGGAGGACATTTCCTAAGATGCAGATTTTGTGATTTGTATATTTATGTCTGGTTATCTATATAAAAATTAGAATGTTTATTCAGCTAAATTAAACTAAATGAATCCTACATGCCATATGTCAATTATTAATCACAAATTTGGCATTCCATAAAATAATAAAAATATGCTAAAGTAAAATATGTGTGCATCTGTGTTTATCTTTGCATGTTTTGTCTGAAACATTAACTATGCTTTACAGTCCTCTGAGTGATATACACACTACAAAAAGTCAGCTGGACTTATGTTTGGTTTTATTTTATCTACTAATTTATCTACTAATTTTTCCTTGATTTTTCACAAGTCAATCTCATCCAAACTTGTTGATCACCTGCTGCAACCCTTCCTGCCAATGTCAGGAGAAGACAGGCACGTTACTTCTCCAATTCACATGCCCCTATTGTCACTTCTTCCACACAATCAGAATTGTTGCCCATAGTGTCAGAGGATAATGAGGTCAGCAGTGTAATGTTACAAAGACATTGACTATTTCTGGGCTAGATTGGGACATTGTATGGGAGGTTCTACATTATATTACAGGCATTTAGCAGGCGCTCTTATCCAGAGCGACGTACAACAAGTGCATCAGTCCAAGGTGCAGAGGTGAAGAAAAACACACTAGAGTGAAATGTCATCACTCTAGGTTCTATGTCATCTTTTATTTCTTCCAGAATAGTAATTATTCCTATGGCTGGGTGTTTGTCAGGAAAGTTGCACGTGTCACAGACTGTAGCCTTTTTTGGCAGTTCTGTGACTTTCCCCATTTCTTAATGCTTTCTATGATTTTTCATCCGTTTTTGATGGTAACCATTAGGCTTAAAGCAGGCTATAGCCAGATGCAATAAAAGGTTTTATGGCCCCTGTCAACAGTGTTGATGCTGAGAACTCCTTGCCCTGTTAGCTATGCTAACGTTGTCAGTGATAACAGGCGCTCCAAAGACTCAAACCTCACAATGTAGGCTACAATGTTAGCCTGTTGAGGATGAGTATAATTAATCACCTTAAGAGTCTTTGTTTAAATTCTAGAAGTATAAAAATTAATTATTGGAACTTGAGGCTGCTATGAATAGTGGGGGCTATGACATATTTCAGATTACAAAGACATGGTTTTGGGAGGAGGATGGGGATGAATATAAAGCCGCGTTTCCACCCAAAGTACCCAGAACTTTTAGTCCCAGGAACTACTTTTCAAGGAACTAAAAGGTTCCTTCAGCCCATTGTTGTCTGCGTTTCCACCGCGATCTAAAGTCCCACTACAAATAGGCAAATTAGTCTGCTGACGTATGAAAAAGCCATGTCGTCGATTTCTGATTTCTTCTGTAACTCCATACTGCCACCGAAGTAGCCTACGTTATTTTCCAATAACGGGACAGCATGGAGGGGTTTATTCCACTTGTACATTGGGTTACCAACAATGACTATATATGGATACTTTAGTATTTATTGATTTTTATCGACTTAATCACCTGAAATTGAAATATTCTTCCGCAGCCGTTTGGGCAAATGATTTTACCATTGTCAGGCAAAACTTTCATTGGTAGCTTGACTTGGACCGTTGTTATGCATCAAACAGGATATAACAGACCAATATACAGATTGTAACTGTTTCATATATCCTCTCGAACACATTCATTATGTTTTTATCCGAATATTCACTTTGATTTCTTTACGTCAAAGTCAACAGAATGCATTCACATTCCACAATAACTGGTTACAACATTTATAGCAGAACACATGCACACGTCGTAAACAATTGGCTGTTGAATTGATTACTTTGAGTCTCATCGTCATTTCCATATAATCGCAAAATGACAAGAATAAATAGAATGAAAACTCGGACTTGCGTGAAAATTAAAATTAATATTGCAGTGGTACAGCCACAGTTTGCTTTCATCTTTTAAAGTTACTGCTAGCGGAGCAGCTAAATACTTGACGTGTGCCCTCCAGATTTGAACCATGCACCGTAACTTTAAAGTCCATATGTCTAGTCTTCCTGGTCTTTTTGTGGAATTGAAGAATCGCAGAGTAAAATTATGGCAGTTTGAAAAAGCAAAAGGGACGATTACAAGAA
Organism: Anguilla rostrata; assembly: GCF_018555375.3. NCBI lineage: Eukaryota > Metazoa > Chordata > Actinopteri > Anguilliformes > Anguillidae > Anguilla > Anguilla rostrata. Next base: position 4,823,023 of record NC_057945.1, read on the forward strand.
TTAACCTGTTATTTTACCCTGACAAAAAGTGCGGAAGGTGATTTTTTTCCAGTTTGCTTTTACTGTATCCCCAATGTAAATTATGCAGAACTACCGCATACCTCACATAATTGTGTCAAGCATTTTGAGTCAATTATAACGGGCTAACAAAGAAAATCCGGATGAAAATTGTCAGGAGGTCTGCCTGAGTCTCCGTTGTGTTCCTGTTTCTTTATTGTTTATTTCATTTTTTATCGGTTTATTTTGTTACGTTTGCGTGTTTGCTTTCTGTGTGTGTGAGTGCATGGGGTGTGCGTTGGTTTTTTCCTCCCCCCTTAGGTTCCTGGTTCCTGCCCACGCTCCGCCCCAGTCCCGCCTGCTCACCTCATCATCATTCAGCCTCGACAGCCATCTTCACCTGCGTCTCATCATCCACTCATTGCTGTTGCTATTTATTTTCTGTTAGCCCTTTAGTTTTTTCCAGATCGTGTCTCTGTTCTTCTCAGTTGCCGTTCAAGCCTTTCTTCTGTCTCTTGGTATTCCCGGTTTTGACTTTTTGCCTGTTTTTTCTCGACTACGAGTTTAGCCTGCCTGCTCTGTCACTAGCTTCAGATTCTCGACTCTCGCCTGTTTCCCCTGACCTGTTCTCGGCTCCTGTTTTTGTACCTCTGCCTGATAGTTTTGGTTTCCTGGATTTTGACCCGTGCCTGTACCCTGGCTACGAGACTGTTTCTGATTCTGTACTTGCCTTGTGGAAATAAATCGCCACGTTTTTTCTGACTCCTGGTCTGCTTCTGAGTCCTACCCCAGACCCTGACAAAAATGTTCAGCAACCGAATTAAATCGTTTGAATGTTTTGGTACGTATGCTGTCCCAGCACGAATGCTTAATATTTTATGAAACAGACTTAATGCTAAAGCAAGAAAAGAATAGAAGAGCACACAAAATAATCCTCAATCTTAATTTCTCATCTGTAGACGTTAGCTGGCTATAACCAAAAGTAGGCTACTGTGCCGCATAACATAAAGTTTGAATTCAAGTTATTATTTTGAAAATAATAAATCGGTTTGCAGCTGCAGATTTTCAAAAATGGCAGTTGAAATAAAATGTTGTGAGTACTCGACCAATCAGAAATGTTCAGCGCTTACGCCCCACCCCAAAAGTTCCTGTACTTTTTGAAAGTACTACCCGCCGAGCAGGGACTTTTTTGGGGGTAAAATAAAGTCCCCGGAACGCGGTGGAAACACACTGAATTCCTCAAAAGGTTCCTAGTTCCTGGGGAAAGTTCCTGGGGAAAGTTCCTGGGGAAAGTTCCTGGTGAAAGTTCCTGCGATGGATGGCTAAATATAGAGGGGCACAAACATTAGGAAGGATAGATCCAGTAAGAGAGGTGGGGGAGTAACTTTCCATGTTAAATATAGGTCCTACCACAGTGACTGCCTCTCACTCTGCAAAGAGCCTGGGGGTGGTTGACCAGCTGGACCTCAAGGAGCTCATCAAGGCAACGTCACAGTCTTGCAGATTACTCCTGTACAACATCAGGAGGATTCGACTATACCTGACCACACAGTCCACCCAGCTACTTGTCCAGGCTATGGTGACCTCCCGTCTTTATCACTGCAACTCCTTCCTTGCAAGCCTGCCAGCTTGTGCCATACAGCTACTACAGATGATTTAGAATGGTGCTGCCCGACTTGTCTTCAACCTTCCTAAGTTCTTTCACATCACTCCTCTGCTGAGGTCACTCCACTGGCTACTGGTTGCTGCCGGGATCATGTTAAAATTCCTGAACCTTGTCCATACTGCAGCTAGGAGGACACCCCCTGCCTACATACAAGACATGATTCAATTCTACACGCCAGCTCGACCAATCCGCTTAGCTCCAGCAGGGCAACTTGCACCCCTGCCATCCAGATGAATGGTTCTTGCTTGTCCCTACCACAAAGCTTCTCCGTTCTAGCTCCCCAGTGGTGGAATGAACTCCCTGTTTCTCTATGAACCATTCAGTCATTGCCCATTTTCCACTGTGGTCTGAAGACAAATCTTTTCAGACCATACATGGAATAAATATCACCACTGAAAAACTGAAATATCACATTTACGTAAGTATTCAGACCCTTTGCTATGACACTCAAAATTGAGCTCAGGTGCATCCTGTTTCCATTGATCATATTTCAGATGATTCTACAACTTGATTGGAGACCACCTGTGGTAAACTCAATTGATTGGACTTGATTTGGAAAGGCACACACCCGTCTATATAAGGTCCCACAGTTGACAATGCAGGTCTGTTGGGAACCGGTCTCGGACTGGACCCAAACGCAGGACTCAGAGGCAGCAGTAGATGTATACAAAGGGGTTTATTGGAGTACAGACAGAGACGGTAGGAATCAGGGCAGACGTGGGACAGGAACAGTGAGGGTAGGTGCGGAGGTCCGGAGTCCGGCTTGGCGCTGAACGGACTGTGGCAGGAACCAGGCAGACTTGGAGCAGGGCTGTGGGGTGTTGAGGGGAGATCCAGAATCTGATTGGCGCTGAATGGAACACCTCCGGTGTCGGTGGCGGAGCTGGGCTGGGGACTGGGAGGCCGGCGAAGGACGGGCTGGATCGGGAGGTTGGAGCTGGGGAGGTAATGGGGAAGAACAGGGAACACGGAACAAGACGCAACGCAGACCACACGCAGGCACGACAGACAGGGAAACACTGAACAAGGTACATGAACAAACAAACAATCTGTGGCTAAGGAAACAATGCGAGGGGAGGAAACCGAGGAAGGTGCAGAGGAAACGGGGTATAGAAAATAGTGCAAGGCTAGGATATGACACGATAGAAAAAAGTGACGCTGGGCAACAAATCAACGATCTGGCAAAGACAGAAACAAAAAGTGTGGCTTTATAGCCTGGTGCTGATTGGGATTAATCAGGGAGGGTGTGAGGAATGTGACCTGAAACGAGTGTGAAAATTGCTGAGGGCTGGAAGTGATTAGGGAGTGCATGGGGAAAGATCACGCCCACCCTGTGGGGAAGAGCAAAGACGTGGTGAGGAATAAGGCAGGCAGAACAGAAATAACTGGAACACAAGGGAAACCATAAGACAACCGAAACACGGGGGCATGACAAGGTCAGGGCAAAAACCAAGCCATGAAGTCGAAGGAATTGTCTGTAGACCTCTGAGACAGGATTGTGTTGAGGTACAGATCTGGGGAAGGGTACAAAAACATTTCTGCAGCATTGAAGGTCCCGAAGAACACATTCTTAAATGGAAAAAGTTTGGAACCACCAGGACTCTAAAGATGGCTGCCCAGCTAAACTGAGCAATCGGGGAGGTGTCCAAGAAGAGGTGTCCAAGAACCTGACAGCCACTCTGACAGAGCTCCAGAGTTCCTCTGTGGAGAACCTTCCAGAAGGACAACCATCTCTGCAGCATTCCACCAATCAGGCCTTTATGGTAGAGTGGCCAGATGGAAGCCACTCCTCAGTAAAAGGCACATGACAGCCCGCTTGGAGTTTTCCAAAAGGCACCTAAAGGACCATGAGAAACAAGATTCTCTGGTCTGATGAAACCAAGATTGGCCACAATGCGAAGCGTCACGTCTGGAGGAAACCAGGCACCACTCATCACCTGGCCAATACCATCCCTACGGTGAAGCATGGTGGTGGCAGCATCATGCTGAGGGGATGTTTTTCAGCGACAGGAACTGGAAGACTAGTCAGGATCACGGGAAAGATGAACAGAGAAAAGTACTGAGAGATCATTGATGAAAACCTGCACCAGAGCGCTCAGGACCTCCGACTGGGCGAGGGGCTCACCTTCCAACAGGACAATGACCCTAAGCACACAGCCAAGACAACGCAGCAGTGGCTTTGGTACAAGTCTGTGAATGTTCTTGAGTGGCCCAGCCAGAGCCCAGACTTGAACCCAATTAGACATCTCAGGAGAGACCTGAAAATAGCTGCGCAGCAACACTCCCCATCCAACCTGGCAGAGCATGAGAGGATCTGCAGAAAAGAATGGGAAAAATACCCAAAATACAGGTGTGGCAAGCTTTTAGTGTCATACACAAGAAGACTCAAGACTTTAATTGCTGCCAAAGGTGCCTCAACAAAGTACTGAGTAAAGGGTCTGAATACTTTTGTAAATGTGATATTTCAGTTTTTCAATTTCTAAATACCTGTTTTCACTTTGTCATTATGGGGTATTGTGTGTAGATTTATGAGAATAAAAATAAATGTTATCCATTTTTTAATAAGGCTGTAACGTAAAAAAAAATGTGAAAAAAGTGGTCAGAATAGAAGGCACTGTATGTATATGTGCGTATGTACATATATATGTGTGTGTCTTTGTGTGTGTGCTATTTTCAGGAAAATGTGATGTCTACACCATCCATTATAGTTTTCCTTAGTAATATGCAACTCTCAGAGACAATAATATCGTTAGCTTTATATTGACAGAATATCAACTGTCATCTTCATAAAAACAATTTTAAAACAGAACTGACCCTTTTGGACCCTTTAAAATGAAACTGTTTTGAGTCATTGTTTGGTGACAATGTTCTTCCAAAAATAATGAATAAAATATAAAATTCCAACCTATTTCTTTATGCTTTCATCATTACATGATAATTTAGCACTGAAAACAAGATGCTTTTTCTAATTAACATTTGAAGCCAACATCTTGAATCTGATTTATATTGACTACTGTTTTCAATAATAAACTATCATATTCACTTTCCACATTCTTGAATATTCATGGATAAATATGTTTTCATTAGTATTCTGAACATTTTAGCACAGCAGTATGTAAAAAATGTAAACTGAAATTGAACCCAATACATTAAGTAAAGGCGGCATATAGTTTAATATAAAATAAAAAAAAAATAAAAGTTGTGATGAGTATTCACCTAAAAAATATGAAAGTATAGCTGATCGCAGAATGGCCTAATCAGAATGAAAATCTGTCGACACAATTATATTTCTCTATAGGTTGACATAGCTGACATAGTCCCTCACTCTTGTTTCTGGTACAAAGATTATAACTTTTAAATTTATATATACTTTTTTTTTTTTGTTTACTCAATGAGCTCTCTAAGCTATTAATATATGTGTTTTGGCATAAGTATATGTTTATGATTTCCAAGATTTTTTGGATCTGAGTGAGTAAAACACAGGCTCATGAATTTGAAGTCTTGGGGATTTTTTGGGATTGGACTGAATTTCTGTTCACACATTTTAAAAGGCAGTTGAAAATACTGACCAGAAAGATTAAAATACAAGTTTAAATATTGACGTATATTTTAATTATGGGCAGTTTCGTTTCAAAGATGAAAACACACATGTTGATGGAATGTTACCTATTATGGAGGAGGGTTTTCACAAACGTGACATCTACAGTTTCCATTATGGTTTTCTTTGAAAATATGCAACTGTCAGTGAGAGTAGACGGCATTCAAGAAGCTTTACATTGATAGAATATCAACTGTCATCTTCATCAATACTAATTTTAAACTGAAGTGATTTTTGGATCCTTCAATAATAAACTGTTTTGATACAATGCAATTTAGTGGACACAATTTTTTTTACCAAAAACGTTTTTACATTCAAAAATAATTCATATTTAGCGATGTTGGACAGCGAGTAAAATAAAAGTGTAAAAGTATTATGTGTAGAGACTACAGTAGACATGCTAGAGGTGCATGTGTTAGTCAGTATAGTAACTCTGTGACCCTGACAAATCTGGCAGGCACCCAGCCCTGTACGTTTCCTGCTGTGTAATATGACTGGAGCGACGTCATCACGCAGTGGAAGTCGGTGGAAATGACAGGAATGTTCCTGAAGTGTCAGAAGCTCTCAGCGCACTGCTTTAAAAGCTCTGAGCTTTGATTGCTGTGACAGAGACACTCTTAGCTAACTCTGCACACACTGCAACTTACCAGCAAAAAGGAACAACACCGACCCCTCAGTGACGTATTCCAGCCTTCCTTCGGCCACTTCATGGATTTCCACGGGCCCGCACGCAGTGTCTGGCCGCAGATACAACCTCTCTTCTTTCAGGAGGAGATGCTGCAGAGACACATGCAGGACATGAGGAACAGTCTGAACCTGCTAGACAGGCTTCAGCAAAGGATCTTTGAGCAGAAGCACCAAGCCCCAGTCTATTAGGCCATCCAACCAGTCTCATACAAGCTGGAGAAGGAGGGAGATCACTTTGCCCTGACACTGGACACTAAGGACTTCTCACCAGAGGCGCTGACTGTAAAACAGGCGGAATGGAAGCTACAGATGTGTGGGAAGATGGAGAAGAAGCAGGAGGATGGAAAGGGCTCCTACTTGTACAAACGGCAGGAGTTCAGACAGGAGTTTGATCTGCTTGAAAGTGTGAACCCCAATGTGGTGATGTGCTCCCTGTCGGACGGACAGATCTAGATACAGGTGCCAACGACGCTGTCTGAGGGGGCCGAGAAGAGAGTGGTGCCCACAGACCGCAGCCCGGAAGAGAACAGCCCTGCAGTTCCAGAGCTCACAAGCAGAGGGCACAGAATCACCAGCAGGGAGCAGAACAGAGACTGTAAAAAATATGGACAAAGCTACTGTGACGTCACCCATTGCTTCTCCGTGGGTCTGTAAAACACGTTTTGAAGCTCAATGGCGGGCGCGGCCATGTTCTCGATTTGGAGCCAAAACCATAGAGTTAAGCGGTCTTGTGATTTTTACAATGTGATTGACAGTCCGGTGCGGTAAAGCCCATCAACCTGAACGAACGATTGCAGAATGAACTTGAGGCTAGCTGACTGTCTGCCGTTATGTTTTAAAATATGATCAAATGTTTACGGAGTTTAATTTCCATCCGTGACTGTACTGTGTCATGTAATCACGTTATATGTATGACATTAATAATACAATTATGTTCAGTTATCTTCAATTTATGTTTCTCGGCAAAACAAATATGCTTAGCTAGCATATCAGCTTGCCAGTGAGCTAGGTAAGCTATCCGTGGTTAGCTCACGCATTAGCAATATGAACTACAGGGGAAGAACATCGACTGCACTGATGGTCAATCAATCAGAGATGTGTAGACTACTGGTGATTTGACTAGGCTAATTTTCATATAACTGTTAGACCTGCTGTTAACCAAGCAAGTTATCGTCGTAGGTTTTCACCACAGTCAGTTAATGAGCCATTAACTGCTACTACTCCATCGCCCTTTGTGGTGTTTACTTGCTGGGTGACGCTAGCTGACCGATCGTTCGCAAGTCACTTTTTACCTAATAAAAATTAACACTGTCAGCGGTGATTAACAAATCTATCAAGTATTTGTCAGGCGAGGTGGCGGGGATGGACCCAAGCGCAGAGTAAAAAGCCAAAAGTCAAAAAATGGGGAAAACCAAAAGACTTTAATAACTAAACAGGGAACACAGGGAGCCGAACGCCTCGCAGGGCGACTATAGCCGCGTTTCCACCGCAGGAACTATACCCCGGAACTAGGAACCTTTTGAGGAACTCAGTGCGTTTCCACCGCAGGAACTAGGGTCTAAATTTAGTTCTGGGGGCTTTGTTTTACCCCCCAAAACGTTCCTGCTCGGGGGGTAGTACTTTCCGAAAGTACAGGAACCTTTTGGGTGGAGCTTGCAGCGATGAACATTTCTGATTGGTCGAGTACTCGTAGCATTTGTGTTGTATTTATTTTCCGCCATTACCCGCCATGTTTGAAAATATGCAGCGGCAAACCAATTTATTTTCATAATAACTTCAAATCAAACTTGTATGTTATGCGGCGCAGTAGCCTACTTTTGGGTATAACCTGTCAACGTCTTGGAATTATAACGTGTGCTCTTCTGTTATTTTCTTGCTTTAGTATTCGTTTTATAAAATGCTAAGCATTCGTGCTGGGACAGCATATTACGTAGGCTACCAAAACATTCAAACGGATTAATTCGGTTGCTGAATATTTTCTTCCGGATTTTCTTTGTTAGCCCGTTGCAATTGACTCAAAACGTTTGATACAGTTATGTGAGGTATGCGGTAGTTCTGCATAATTAACATTGGTGATACAGTAGGCTACAAGCAAACTGGAAATAACCTTACGCACTTTTTATCCGGGTAAAATAACAGGTTAATTCTAGTAATCTTCGCTTTAGCTTTTATAGACTGCCGTAATTTTACTGCCATTTTTCAATTCCACGAAAAGACCAGGAAGACTATGGACTCATTTACGGTGCATGGTTCGCATCTGGAGGGCACCCTTCGCTGCTCGGCTAGCAGTAACTTCGAAGGAAAGCAAACGGTGGCTGTACCACTAGCCTACTAATTTACATTTTCACGCAAGTCCGAGTTTTCGTTTTATTCTTGTCATTTTGCGATTAGCCTATATGGAATTGACAACGAGAAAGTAATAAAACAGCAAATTGTTTACAACGTGTGCATGTTCTCTGCTGTTAATGAATGTGTTTGAGAGGATATATGAAAATCAATAAATACAAAAGTAACCATATATAGTCATTGTTGGTAACCCGTTGTATATAAGTGGAATAAACCCCTCCGGGCTGTCCCGGTTATTAGAAAATAATGTAGGCTACTTCGGTGGTAGTATGGGGTTACAGAAGAAATCATATGACAGATGGACCGACGACAACGTCAGTTGGCTAATTTGCCTAATCTTCGCGGTACTTTAGACCCCGGTGGAAACGCAGACAACCATTGGCTGAAGGAACCTTTTAGTTCCTGGTAAAGTAGTTCCTGGGACTGAAAGTTCCGGGTAATTTTGGTGGAAACGCGGCTTATGAAAAACACAACAAAAAACCTCAAAAATTCACAAGGAAACAAAAATACAAAATACAAAAAACGTGGGGAACAGGGCAGGCAGGCAGGCAGGCAGGTAGCAAAAACACACAGGAAACAGGCAGGAACAGGAACAAAGGGTACAGAAACAAAAGGATCCAGCGCCTGAGTGAGGGAGAGGGAGACTTAAATAGGAGCGACGAGACACAGGAGGGCACAATGAGCAATCAAGCCACAGAGAGGGAGGGGAACACGAGACAAAACGCAACTAATAATTGTATAACGAGAACCAATAAAACAATTAACAGAACACAAAACCGAGGTGCCGCCATCTGGCGGCCCAACAGAGAAACAACACAGGGGGAAGACACAGAACCCTGACAGTATTTTAATAACTGATCTACAGGTGTGTAAATATGACAACGCACTTTGAAGAGCAAGTTTTCCACCTGTTGCATAAAGACAAAAATAATGTACATTGAATTTCTAATTATTATTATTTTCTTGCTAGCTTCTAGCTTAGTCACATTTGTGCAGCATAGCCCAGGTAGACATTTACGGAATGTACATGACTGACAAGCCGTCAAACACGTTTGACAAATGGAATATTTGCCGGTTAGGGTTAGCTAGCTAGTCAAATGACTTGGTAGCCAAAGTTGCAAACTGTTTTAGCATAGGCTACTGGACTACCACATATAGCAAATAAGCGTTAGCTGATTACGCTTTCTGCCAACTAATTATTTGGTTAAGTGGGCTAAAGGAAATAGTAAAAATGACTCGGCTACCGCAAAACTTCAGAGGAGGATTATTTTATGGTTGTCTAGTGCAGCTGTAAATAGCACACGCTATAATGAAACCACTACAAAATGGGATGCCTGCATTTTCTGACTTCGCACAGGTGGACCGTGGTCGGAGCCGCAATGTCAAGGCCAAGAGACTCCACCTCCCACCCCAGTGACCACAGATTGTAGCCCCTACTGTAGCTCAGTCCTCCGCAGTAATCCGGAAGTGACACAAGCTGTACCTCATTGGTCCAGAACAAATATTGGCACTGTGCCCAAATGACGCAATAAATCATGAAATCGACCCATGGACAGTCATAAGACGAATAAAATACACCTATTATGACTATTTGTTCTTTTGAGAAAAAAGTATTGACTTTTAATTTGATCGCATTTGTACCGTAGACTTACATGGAAACCGGATATGAAAACACCTATACTGGAGCCATCCGTAGTGGCGCTAGTGAGCAACCAGGAACTACAACATCAGGAAATGAGCTTCAAAAACGAAGTCTGGTTTTGTCCGCTTGGAGCAGAACTGCCCTAAAGACTGTTGAAATGTGACATTTAGTATACTCTAAATATTTTCAAAAATAGTTAAAAAAATTTTTTTTTTAATTTGTCCATTCTCATAATGTGAATTTTTTTATTATTTTTTATTAAACCTCATGTAATAGCTTTATATGTAAATAAAATCTTAAATCCCAACATGCTTCTTTTTGGCTTTGTGACTACATAGTAATTAAGCAGTGAACATGTGATTCTTTCTCTAATAATCACTTGACTTGGATCTCATGTATATTTAGGATTCCACTGTAAAGCACAGAACCCTAATGTAATTGCTGGAATTCCTATTATTATTATTTGCCTGTATTTCGTCCGATAACTCGTCCATGCATTGGTAACTTTTTGTCCATTTCGGCACACAGATAGTCCAGGCCATGCGTAACCTGGCCATAAGTAAATGGCATAGATTGGCCCATAGGGGGCGCTACAATAAGCATTCTAAGTCAAAGGCTCATTGCTGCCACCACCTTTGTTCTAGTGAAGTGAAACTTGATACACATATGCAGCTGGACATTCTGAACAATTTTGCAATTGGGACCTATTAAACACCTATAATTTTTTTCTGCCATTTAAAATAAAAAAATAAAAAAACATTCAAAAACCGTCTTCTCATGAACCATAAGTACAATGAAATGAAATTTGCAGGGCAGGTTCACGGGATATGCATGAACATAGTTTGAGAAAAGCTATGGGATTCGTCAAAAATCGGCTAAATTATTAAGCAATCTATTTTTTTTAATTTAGCAAAGAAATTCAATTTGCTGTAAAATCATGACACAGTGATTAATCCACTTGGAATTTGTCAGGGCGGCCAGAAACATGATGGTAAACGTCTACCAAGTGTCATGGTGATATCTTGACTTGATATTTGAAGAAAATACGGCCGTTTCAACTAGGTTCAAGGGGGAAACCCATCCTCCTCTAGTCGGCTCAGGGTGCCAACTGGTGACCAACATGTCAGTCAGTTTTATAGGGTTTATGATGTGGCTCAGATGATGGGTGTGGCTGGGTGGCGGTGATGGGGAGCAGTAGGTGGCGACAGATGTGGGTAGGGTGGAGGCAATGACAAAAGAGGGACTGGACCACAGAGGTGGGGGAGACCAGACGACTCTCAAAGCACTCTCAAAGATTGGGGCAAGGGCCCCGCCGGCAGCGTGGGGAAGAGGGTAGAAACGGCTATTAGGGAATTTGCAAAATAGCAGACAGTGTGTAAAGTGGAAGTAGTATGTATACCCCGCCAGGAGTAATATATGGTATATAACCTTGATTGTAAGGCTAGCTTTGCTTGTTAGCTACCTACCAATGTTTTCTTGCAAGTCATGTTATGATTTTGAACAAATTAAACTGAACATAACCACAATAATTTTAACCTGCCAAGCTGGCTAGAAAGTATTGAATGTGTTATTAATTTTAGCTGAAATGTTTTTCATTAGAACAAGCTTGATTTCTTGCTTTTTGCTTACTAGGTAATGTGAGTAGGATTGCAAGCATCATTTATCATTTATAAAGGCTAGCTTTGCTTGTTAACAAGCTACCAATGTTTTCTTGCAACATTAAATATGTGTTTTGATTTATTATTTTAATACATAACATATTAAATGTCCAAATTGCCCGAAATAGTTTCAGGCTAACCATTTGCTTTCTAGCTATGTTAAATTGTAACATTATTGTGGTTATGTTCAATTTAATTCAAAATCAAAACAAGACTTGCGAGAAAACATTGGTAGGTAGGTAACAAGCAAAGCTAGCCTTACAATCAAGGTTATTTGACGCTTACAATCCTACTCAAGTTAGCTAGCAAGCAGTGAAAAAAACAAGCATGTTCCAATGAAAAACGTTTCAGAATCAGCATCTAAATGTTATAATGCATTTATTACTTTCTAGCCAGCTTGCCAAATTAAAATTAACTGTGGAAATTCCTTATGACAATGAATTATTTTCCACCACGTAAGTAATTCAGTTCATGTACCTAACGTTGATATACACTCCTCTCTTGAGCGTCTAGCAGCCATTGTAGCCTATTAGAGATTCTAAGTAACTGGAGATAAAACTTATATTTGTAATCCACGTAGATCACAAACCCTTGAATATAAAAACGACTCATTTAAATCGGTTGAGAAATGTAAACGTTATAGTGCTTTTTATCCAGAAAAACCGCAACTCCCCCGTTTACTTGTATTTGTTTTTAGGTATAGGTTTTTAGGTCTTGCCTAGTCCAATATGGCGACGACGTTGAGGTACGATCCTAAGCAAAGGCACATGTATATATGTCCATATATGTCTATGTACATGATGATACTTGTCTAACTGATAAAGTTTTCTTTTCTGCACTTCTGATTTGTCAAAACAACAGGACAACAGTTTCTACAATTACAATAGGTCAGGGGGGCGGGATTACTGTATTAAAGACGTGTGAGCAATGAAATCTCTCTCTTTCCTTGTGGTCAGCAGTGTGAAGCCCCCAGTGCAATTGTGTGCGTTTGTTTTCCATTTGTAGCGCCTAGCTACATCTGTAAGTGCTTGTAATAGTGCTGGTTTTAATAGAATAACGTTGCATTCGTCCACGTCATTGTCAAAGTGCGTGTGTTGTTATCAGAGCGATTCTAGTGGAATCCGCATCAGTGAGCACCTGTTAAGTATTATCGGAGCTAGCTAGCTTGCTATTGCTACAGAGTGTTGCTTCAGCTTGCATTTAGCTTTATGGCAATTTAGCTCGCGCTAACATAATGCTAGCGCACATTCAGCACTGGGGACTGGAACCAGAGACTGTAAAATATGGAACCTGGACACTGGCCGTTTATCCAGATGGCGCTCTATGCTACCAGCAATAGCATAGTAGCACCTCTGGCACCGGGAAACCCGACAGCGCTCCGTGTGACCGGAAAAGCACGGAAGCACCTGTAGCAGCAAGGGAGAAAATCTGCATCGTTCACAGTAAGCACATTTCGATCAGGCCTGCAATGGGGGTTCTTTTATTCTTTATTATTGCCGGCTAGTTTGTTTTATCTTGTGTGTGGGCCCACAAAGTGTTTGCAATTGTATTGTATTGCATTTAAGGTGAACACTTGTAATTTCGCTGCTGTCTTCTATTCTGGTAGCCATTCCTGTATGGATTATATCAATATTGATAGTATAACGTATTGACGCTAATAGAACATTATTATTGAAATATACTATGTTGTATACATATATTATTATAGTGTTTTAAATAATATTTGACAGCTTACTAGCTAAACTTGTTGAATTCAATTATTGTATGAATACATACTAAACTTTGAGCTAAAGAGTACCTACAACTTAAAGGTATATTGTGTTCAGTAACCTTACATTGAGTGAAAGATGGGTTCACTTTATTTTTGCATACTTACCTTAGGGGATAAAGAGTGTTTCTTTCATCCGCCTCAAGTGGTTTGTTTCCACTTACCCTTGTTTTACTATTTAACAAAGGGTTGAAGATTAAAAAATTTTCAGTGAACATTTTTATTTTAGTAAATAAATTACATATTTTGCTACATCTTGTTTGTTTATTTAAATAGATACATTGGAAACTATCAAGGCTGAGGTTTAATTCTGTTAACATCGGCCATCTTCTATCTTATGGTAAGGTTTTATAATATTCACCTCGGTGATCAGAGTAATCCAGTGAAAAGGGGAACACAACTTAAGACATACTGAGTAATCTTGGGTTAAAAGAACTCAGGCGCTGTATATCATGTCCAGGAGTACTGAGGCAGCGTTACAGGCGGTGATACTTGATCCAGATGTTATCTGGACTAATCAAACAATTCAGCCTTTACGATCAATTTTGTCCATTCCGTGGAACCCGGTCCATTGCTGCCCATGCTGCTATATTTTATCTTTTTTTTTATTACTTGGGCACCTCCTTTTTTGTGGTATTTTATACCTGGGACTTTGCTACGACTCCATTATTGGGACTCCGTGTCCTGTAATCTCAAGACAACAAGCTAGACAAAAGCCTGCCGTCCCTGGGTGGGCTCGAACCACCAACCTTTCGGTTAACAGCGAACACGCTGTCCGATGCGCCACAGAGACTGACGTGCGCGCGTGTCCCTGGTGTCTTTTTTTTTTTTGAGTGTGCCACTATCCAACGTGAGAAACATCAGGCACCAAGGCGGTTCACTTCCAGGAAGTGGTGGTTCCTGCTCATCTAGGAGGGGCCCCGGCTAGCTCAGTCGGTAGAGCATGAGACTCTTAATCTCAGGGTGGGGGTTCGAGCCCCACGTTGGGCGTGGTCTTTTCTCAAAAAAGTTTTCAGTAAATGAATAAAGGGATTTTGAAAGAGCAGGTTCCCCAGGTCGTGCCTGCTGGTTGGCACCGTGGCTTAGTTGGTCAAAGTGCCTGTCTAGTAAACAGGAGATCCTGGGTTTGAATCCCAGCGGTGCCTCCGTCACAATTCCTTTGGTTTTTACCCCCAAGCCTGACCGCCTCCTTCCTGGTACGCAAAGGGAGAGATAGGATTCTCCTCTGGGTGGTTCGGAACAGTGGTGCCCGAGGCCAGGGCTGGCGACAGGGTCGTTCAGGACACGTGTGATAAACATATGCTTTGGATACGTGTTTCATGATGCCATGCTTTTTCCCATCTCATGCGAATGTTCCGAAACAGAGCTGCTAAATGGGTTATCATTTTATGAGATTGGGTAAATATTTCCAGTGATATAACTTTGAAACTTCTGTTTTTTGCAAGAGACTGTTTTCAGTAAACTGGTGGTCAAAAAATTATATTGGGAATGTTGCCCTTTTCATCATAAATACACACAGAAACCAAGAAGTATCGCATGAAATTGCTACATTTTGTAGTCCCCAACCCACTGCTGGCTAAAAATTCAATGAGATTAATTATGGTGGTGTTCAAAGCAAAAATTCATGAAAATATGATAGACACACATCCCCCGGTTTAACCCCTGATTTAGTAAAAAAAAACGAATCAATTTTCATTCTTCCACTTGCCTAATTATTTTGGCATGACTCCCCCATCATCACATTACTTGATAACATTGACACCTGCTCTCCTTATTGATATATAGGCTAACAATAGTCCTTAAAGCAGGTCCCCTAAATTTTGATAGCCTCCATCGACAGGTACTTACCTCTGGTATGTTAACTCTACCCTAATTGCTTGCATGTGAATTCTTAGAGGACACTGTTGGAATCGTCAAATTACCATGATTATTGAATTGTTTGGACCTGTTTTCTATATTTGCTTAACACTCAGCGTGGGACCCTACCAGTGATAAAGACTTGGGTGAGATCAACCTTTTTTGGCTTTTTTATTTTTGATGAAGATCAAAAAAATTTTGGTCTGCAATGATTGGATTATATTTTTTTGCCAATTACATTTCCCTTCTGCCCTTCTTGCTGGTCCTTTTTTTTGTATTTATACCTGGGCTTTCCCACCGACTCCATTCTGGGACTCCGGTGTCACTGTAATTAAGATAACAAGCCCAGACGAAAGCCTGCCGTCCCTGGGGGCTGGGCCACCTTTGTTAACAGGGCCAAGCGCGTCCGGTTGCGCCACAGAGATGACGTGCGAGCGGGTCCCTAGGTGTCTTTTTTTTTTTTGAGGGCGGCCACATCCACGTGGGAAAATCAGGCACAAAGGCGGTGTTACTTTAGGAAGTGGTGGTTCCCTCATCTAGGAGGGGCCTGGCTAGGTCAGTCGGTGAGGATGAGACTCTTAATTTAGGGTCGTGGGTTCCCCCCGCCCCACGTTGGGCAGGGGTTGTCCTCAAAAAAAATTCTTTGGTTATCAATTACTGTAGAGGGCTTCCCTTGGCCTGATGGGCCCTTTGTTTATTACTGAGCTATAAAATATGCCCCTTTTTCTCAATGATTTCCAAGCAATTCAATTTTGAAAGCCAAAGGTTTTGGCAAAATGTCCTTTTCTTATTTCTCCGCCATACATGTACACATTGTGGTAGGGGCAAGCAGGCGTACTGAACAGCTGCTACACCCCCATCTGCTGTCTGTAAAAAAATCTCCCCAAAAACTTTTTTTCCCGATGCCTGCAGGCTGTGCTGTCAAAAAAGAAGGAAGCAGAGGAAGGCCCCAGAAAAAGGCTGCGATAGACTTGCAAAAAAAAACTTTCCCCCCCAAAACAGACATAATTTAATTTTGGCAACAGCTGTCCCCTGGACGGGGAAAGGACACATTAAAGGAGATATGGTGGCTCTTTTTTTGAAGAAAAAAATTAAAATTTTTAAGGGGATTATTTTTTTTTTCAAGTTTGGATGAGTAATTTTAAAAATAAAACCCAAAATTTCAATAAAATTTGGTGACGGGTTTTGGGGAAAATAAAAAATAAAAAAATGGTTTTTTCAACAACAAAAAAAGGGTTTAAATATCAAAAAAAAAAATTTAAAAATAATTTTTTTTTAATTTTGGGGGAAGGCCCAGCAGGCCCCTTTTACTATACCAAAAACCAGTTAGCTTTTGCTCGCATTCAGGATTTTTTAAAAAAAAACCAGAGTTTGGTATGAGCTGGCTTACTGTGAGTGTCCTTCCCTCTGAAGCATTCCGGCCAGTAAAAAAAAAGAGCTGCGAAAACGGGTTTACAGCAATGGTGAACCAGGGGAAAAAAAAAAGACAATAAGCGGTGATCCCCCACCCATGTCCCACGGAGGTATTGGGCCTTTTCCCCTGTAGCCCCCACCCAGTGGAAATTGGTGTGGCCCCCCGTGGCCATCAGAAAAGGTTAATCAACTTTTAAAAAGGACAGATGGTTTTGGAGGAACAAAATTATTTACTGTTTAAATGAAAATTAATAAATAAGCTTTGGAGCAAAATTGTTTTTACCGGGGGCTTAAAAAAATTTGCTGGGGAAGGTCTTTACGGAAGGTTCAAAACGTTTTCAGTAAATAACCATTAAAAAACAAAAAAATCTTTTTAAACTGGTGTTTCTTGTTTGTTGAAAAGGCTTTTATGTTGGGAGGGGAAAAATTTAAACCTCTGTCTACTTTTTTAACTCCTTCCCAAAAGGCCCCTTTTGGCGGGGGAGACCCTGGATTTTTTATCGGCTTTCTGCTCCTAACCCATTCAAAGGGGGAAACAAAAAACTCTCTTTTCTTTTTCTTATGGAAATCCCAAAAAAAGATCCAAAAAGGGGGTTTCCCCCCCTTTTTGGTTCTCCATTAAAAACACCCCCCCCCCAAGTCTTACAACATAATGTCAATTTTTTACCTACATTGTTCAAAGAAAAAAGGGTTTTTTCAATACAATATTGAAAATTTTAAAATAAACCCCAAAAAATTCCCTCCCTTCCTGCCACTTGTATTTTTCCAAAAGAGCACTTTTTTCACAATGTAAACCCCCATTTTTCTGACCCCCAAGTTCCAAAAATTTTTTTATTTTGCTTTTAGACTATTATTCTATCTCCCTTCTGTTCTTAAACCTCCTGCCCCGGCCCACCCTTAAAAAATTTAGCTTTATCAGTCTTTGTGGCATTTGGTCGTTTACCGCCCTTTGTGAAAAAATGACCATTTTTAACTTTATGTGAGACATCTTGCCATGAGAATTTTAACTTCTTTTCCCCAAAATGGGTGAAGGGTTTTCCCCCCCCCCGGTGAATAAAAGTACGCAAAAACATCGTTTTTTCACAAGAGTGTAGAATTGCCACACTTTCCCCCGGGTTTTTCAACCCAAGTGACCAGCCCCATTCGGTTAAAAGTTTTCCCTGGACCCCTTTGCTTTCCGGCTAAAAGACAGAAAAAAATGGTTTATGGAAATGTGACACTGCTCCCCACCTATAAGAACAGAGTTTTTCCCCACGGGGTGGGGGGTTGGGGGGCGTCCCATCTGTGTTTTGGGTGATTTATGCCGGGAAACAACATTATTTCTCTGTGTGAACCCCCGACCCATTTTTTTTTTTAAAACATAATTTTAGGGTTTAAGAAAGTTGTTCATTAGGGTTACAATACCCAAAATTCAGATTAGGGTTAAGATTGGGGTTTAATTGGATTGGGTTTTTTTTGGGGGTTTGGGAAAATTTTTGGGTAATATGGGCTAGCAGATTAGTCAAAGGGGCTTTGAATCAGATTTTTTTTTGCTCCCCAAAAGGATAACCCCAACGGGCGTTTGGTGAAACCTTAAAAAGCTCAAAATGCGGTGCTGAAAGCTGCGCTTTTGACAGGAAACAGTTTTTATAACCACTAAAAAAAGATCCTCTCCCCGGTTTCATTAAGTCAAATCCCCCCTCTGTCAAAGAGGGTTGGGGTTTAGGGTGTTGCTTTTTTACCCCGCCCCTTTTCAGAAATTCCCAAAAACCAATTTATAAATTTGTTCCCTTGAAGTGTTATAATGAACCTTTCTCACCGAGACGTAGGCACTCCCCCTTTTTTTCCTGCCCTTGTTTTGGGAAATTCACAGACCCCTGGCCCATACTTGGCTTTGTTTGTTTTAGAAATTTTTTTCTCACTTAGCTACAAGCTTGACAAAGTGGTGATTGGTACTTTAACTTTCCATGAAAGCAAAAGCCCATACATCGTGTTTTTGACAATTTTGGCTTTTAAATAAAAATGTGTCCGCCCAAAACACTTATTGCATCATACTTTAGACTGGTCTTAAGTTTTTGTGGGCTGAGTTTTAGTGACCCACATAACCCCTTTTTTGACCTTTTTTAAACCTGCACGCAATGGCCCCCCCCATACTCAAAGAGTCACGGTGCTATTTTTCTCCATTTCTACAAACTCTTTATAATTCCGAAACGGGTTTTAAATTTCGCTTCCTCCCTGTTTAAACGGGGATCTGGCAGGGGTTTGCATTGCATGTAAACCCTGAGTGCGTTCCCATTAAAAGAAAAACTTATTGAGAAGAGATTGCTCCTTGGGATGCTACCATGTGCAAGCTCTTAAAAAAAGACCTCAAATGGAATCAAGTGGGGGGTCCCTAAACGTAGGTATATCACCGGCCCGGGAAAGAGAGTTTTTAAAGGGCCCAAAGCATTCTCTCGCAAAGGTTCTTTTGTTGGTTTTCCCCATTTTATTAAAGAAAATTGCTGCCAACAATTTGAAAACCTTTTTAGGTCCCCGGCATAAATTTCTTGACTTTTTTTTGAGTTTGAAATTTGCTTTCTGCTTCCCCAGTACTGTTTTTTGTTTTCAACCCTTTTTAAACCAGAAGACAATTAACTCCTTTCCCCCCAGGAAAAGGGAAAATGTTTCTTTTAAATCAAACCCTGCTGTCTTGCCCCTTTCCCAAAAAAACCCGGGGTAGGCCTTTTTTAGAAACCCCTTCTCAAACTAATTTTCATAACCGTACTATATTTTTTGGAAAAGGAATGAAGTTTATCTGGAAAGCCCCTTTCCCCTTTTAAGATCCTCCCCTATTGTGGGTAGATTTGTACACCACTTTTAACAAAACACCTACCTCCCCAAAAAAAAGGGGGCAACCCAATTTTAATTTTTTAAATTTTTGGGGGATTCACTTTTAAAATTGCTTTGGTTTTAGGGTAAAAAAAACCCCGAAGGTTTTTTTTTTAAAAGGGGGTTTTGGGGGCCTGGTGGGTGTCTGTCTCCTGGGTTAGAAAAACTGGTCATTTTTATTTTGGGTTTGGGCTGTGTCTTGGGCTCCATATTGGTTACGCAAAACAGGAAGCAATTGGAGACTCAAAAGGCCCCCGGTAAGTGTGGAGGAAATGGTGGTGTTGGAAGATTCGCCTTCCCCTTATTCCCTTTTCCAACAGGGTCCAAACACCCCGGGAACCAGCTTTAAGCATTAATAAATGGTGGAGTAATTTTACTGGGGGGTTTTTCTAGAAAGCCGCCCCTTTGGGCTAAAACATGTTACTTTGTGCCTATTAAAGAAAAACTTATTTAGTTTCCACAGGGGAAATTTTTTTTCCCCAGGATTTTTATTTTTTTTTTCTTTTTGCTACTTTAAAGCCTTTTGAAGGGCTCTTAAAACACTATACAATAAAATTGTGAAATGATTAAAAAACTGAACTGAATAAACCCCTGAACCGTGTGTCCAGGGCCTGGAAAATGCCTTGGAGTTGGGGAAACCCCCCACCAAACCCGAAAACCCCCTGAACAGGGGTCACAAACCACAAAACCCGGGGCCACAATCTAATACACCCCGCTGAACCCTTTTTTCCTCAAAAACCCCCCGGGCCCCTTATTTTCTTTTAAATTTTTAAAAAACACTTTTTAATTTTTTAAAAGAATTTTTTTTCCCCCAAGGAAAAATGAATTTTTTTTAATTTTTTATTTTCCAAAATTTTGGTCCCGTAAGATTTTAAAAAAGCACTGGGCTGGAAAAAGAAAACCCAAAATTTTTAAAGGGGTGTTTATGAGAAAGTTTAAAAAGGCCAAACATACTATATGCCATTGAGATAAAAAAAGACATTTTAATTAAACAATATTTGGACATGTCTAGCTTATTTTTTCTATTAGAATAATTGCACATTAAAACCATTTAATTATATCCGTTTTTAATTTGAAAAAAATTATTAAAAAGAATAATCTTCAGTTTTAAATCAGTCAATAACTTTCCCTTGAGGACAGTAATTCCATGTTCAATAATATTTTTAAAAGATTTTAATTAAGTGAAGATCATGGATTTTTGGTGATCCTTGTTAAAACATTAAAATGACAGAAAAGTCATTCGACACTCACACATACCTCAAACTGGGCCCCTTTTTAGACCAACCCTATTCAAATGCAGGTGTTGAATTATGAATCCAGACCATCTCCAGCCATCCCCATCTGGGCCTTTAGCCGACAAAAATCGTCCCCTTTAGACGTCACGGTATCTTTAAAGGGGAAATCATGAAAAATTCCCCTTTTTTTTGTCAGGCTGCTGTTCTGCTTTGTGGTTTTACGTTGTTTTGGGCCCCTGATCTATCATGCGGCCTGGGGCCCACGTCATAAAAGGCCAAAAACCCGCGATTTTGACTGGTCACAACTCAAACATTCGCTGTGCTGATCCCAAAGCTAAAATAGCAAAGTTAGCTCTGTTTCCTGCGTTATATTAAAGCTACTAAAACCCTCATTTTAGCTTCCGTTCTTAGCCATTCAACTTGTTGAAATAACGGCTGCCAACTCCCGTACTACTTTAGTAGCTGGGTACGCACCCCTAACTCCATAGGACAGTAGTAATTCCATTAAAACTACCTATTGTTTTTTCGAACGGCTATTATTTTAAATTTTTTAAAAGTAACGAGCTAGCGTTTGAAAAGAAGTTGATAGCCTCGCAAAAACCACGCCCACTCTCTGCCATTGTAACAAAAGGAATAGAACGCAGTTTTTTGGTTCGGCACCTTATAATAAGTTAGTTCTGGGTTCTTTACTGTCAGGGTGCGTGCGGGGATGGACCCAAACGCAGAGTGAAAAACCAAAAAGTCCAAAATGGGGAAAACAAGACTTTAATAAACTAACAGGGAAAAAAGCCTTGCAGGGCGAAATTCACAAACCACAAAAATTCTCAAAAAATTCACAAGAAAACAAAAATACAAAAATCCAAAAACGAGGGAAAACAGGGCAGGTAGGGCACAGGCAGGCAAACAACAGGTAAACCGGAAACAAGCAGGAACAGGAACAAACAGGCAGGTAGCAAACCGAACAAACCAAACAAACCAAACCAAAGCAAAAGATTCCAGCGCCTGAGTCGGGGAGAGGGAGACTTAAATAGAAAGACGGAGACGAGACACAGGAGACAAAACGCAACTAATAATTAGATAACGAGAAACAATAAAACAATCAACTGAACACAAAACAGAGGTACCGCCATATGGCGGGCCAACAGAGAACAACAAGGGGGAAGACAACAGAAGACAACAGAACCCTGACATTTACCCTGTTGGTAGTGCATCCCATCACACAGCAGCTTTTAGGCATTTTCCTGTTGTTTGCTAGCAGATAGAAATGACGAGGCACCTTCACGCAATACAAAGTCAATGGAGAGCAATGAGCAATGAATTGTTTTCCCCTCCAGGGTGGCGGGACTTCATTGTGCTCTGTCTCTATACAGCCAAAAATTAGCCTGGGGAGGGGGGGGGGGGGGCACTGGTGGAAAAAAGATTGAGAACCATTGCTATAGGGTGTTGTCAATGGGATTTAGATATTTACATGAAGGATTGGTGGACTTCTCTGAAGGTCCAGCTACGTGCGGTTCTATGAATGCATCACTGATGCTCCTATGGTAAAGTATAATCTGAAGAAAAACATGTTTTCAATTTACAAAATTGCTCACACATAACATAATAATGAGAACAGGCCATTCAGTCCAACAATGCCTACCATTTTCCAGACTAAATTAAATCTGATTACCTACAGACTATATAGTATCTAACACTGTATCAAGCCTAGTCATGAAAATTGTTTATTTGTGTCTGACGCGCACTTCCTGTTTGTGCTGGGAAGAGTGAGGGGTGTTTGAAAAAGTTTGTTACAGGATTGTATTTTGCTTTCAAGTGTGTATTTGATATTAGTTTGAGCTTTTTGTTTAAACAAAACCCCCATATTACAAGTAAGGTGAGACAGTTTTGCTCCTAAGAGGGAACTCGTTGTTGCTGTTAGGGGACGGGGGGCTTTTCAGCTTTGTTCCTCCCTGAAGCACTCCGATAGTAAACTAGCCGGTTAGATAATTCAGCCTCCTTCTTGCTGAACGCAGGTTTTTTTGTGTGGTTTTTTAACCTCCCAGGAGCAAGATATGATTGTAGTTAGATAAGGGTATTGTTGCATGCTAACATTAACTGTAGTTTATCATAATATTATAATCTGATCCCGGGTAAATTTAGGTTGTAGTCTGTGAGATAAGCAAAATATTTCTTAGTACAGGGGTTCCTCCAGTCATTGCTATTTAGTAAAGTGCTAGCTAAGTTAGTTTTTTATAACCAGAGGAATTCCACTCTGGGTAGCTCTTCTCAGTGTTATTTATTCAACGTTTAACGTTAGATAGTTAAAAGTGCCTTATTTATTTATTTTTCCTCTCGG
>NC_057945.1:4846171-4878499 GCF_018555375.3 Anguilla rostrata
CCTCAGTGATGTATTCCAGCCTTCCTTCGGCCACTTCATGGATTTCCACTGGCCCGCACGCAGTGTCTGGCCGCAGATACAACCTCTCTTCTTTCAGGAGGAGATGCTGCAGAGACACATGCAGGACATGAGGAACAGTCTGAACCTGCTAGACAGGCTTCAGCAAAGGATCTTTGAGCAGAAGCACCAAGCCCCAGTCTATTAGGCCATCCAACCAGTCTCATACAAGCTGGAGAAGGAGGGAGATCACTTTGCCCTCACACTGGACACTAAGGACCTCTCACCAGAGGCGCTGACTGTAAAACAGGCGGGATGGAAGCTACAGATGTGTGGGAAGATGGAGAGGAAGCAGGAGGATGGAAAGGGCTCCTACTTGTACAAAAGGCAGGAGTTCAGACAGGAGTTTGATCTGCTTAAAAGTGTGAACCCCAATGTGTTGACGTGCTCCCTGTTGGACGGGCAGATCCAGATACAGGTGCCAACGGCGCTGTCTGGGGGGGCCGAGAAGAGAGTGGTGCCCATAGACCACAGCCCGGGAGAGAACAGCCCTGCAGTTCCAGAGCTCACAAGCAGAGGGCAGCACAGAAGAGACACAGAATCACCAGCAGGGAGCAGAACTGCCCTAAAGACTGTTGAAATGTGACATTTAGTATACTCTAAATATTTTCGAAAATAGTAAAAAAAAAATTTGTCCATTCTCATAATGTGCATTTTTTGTTTTTTTTTAATTAAACCTCGTGTAATAGCTTTATATGTAAATAAAATCTTAAATCCCAACATGCTTCTTTTTGGCTTTGTGACTACATGGTAATTAAGCAGTGAACATGAGATTCTTTCTCTAATAATCACTCGACTTGGATCTCATGTATATTTAGGATTCCACTGTGAAGCAGAGAACCCTAATGTAATTGCTGGAATTCCTATTATTATTCGCCTGTATTTTGTCCGATAACTCGTTTCATACATTGGTAACGTTTTGTCCATTTCGGCACACAGACAGTCCAGGCCACGCGTAACCTGGCCATAAATAAATGGCATAGATTGGCCCATAGGGGGCGCTACAATAAGCATTCTAAGTCAAAGGCTCATTGCTGCCACCACCTTTGTTCTAGTGAAGTGAAACTTGATACACATATGCAGCTGGACATTCTGAACAATTTTGCAATTGGGACCTATAATAAACGCCTATAATTTTTTTCCGCCTTTTTAAATAAAAAAAAACATTCAAAAATCGTCTTCTCATGAACCATAAGTACGAATGACACGAAATTTGCAGGGCAGGTCCAGGGGATATGCATGAACATAGTTTGAGAAAAGCTATGGGATTCCTCAAAAATTGGGGAAATTATTAAGCAGTCAATTTTTTTTAATTCAGAGAAATTCAATTTGCTGTAAAATCATGACACAGTGATAAATCCACTTGGAATTTGTCAGGACGGCTAGAAACATGATGGTAAACGTCTACCAAGTGCCATGGTGATATCTTGACTTGATATTTGAAGAAAATAAGGCCGTTTCAACTTTGACACACCTATCTTTGACACCAAAAGTGGCACTGATTGGCCCATAGGGGGCACTATAAAAGCACTGAAAGTACAAGGCTCAGCCCGGTGTCCCGCTTGTCCTAGAGATGTAACCCCTCATTAATTAACCCATAGACATATATACATAGACGCCACGCCGCATTGACTGCTTCGGCCCATTGCTGTAATACGTCAACGTCGCCTTCATATTGGACTAGGCAAGACTGGCCTGAAAACAAATAGAAGTAAACACGGGAGCATTTCTCAACCGATTTCAATGACTCATTTTTATATTCAAGGGTTTATGATCTATGTGGAGTCCAAAAAATAGTTTTATCTTCAGTTACTTAGAATCTCGATAGTTAGGCTATAATCGCTGCTAGACGCTCAAGAGAGGAGTGTGTATCAACGTTAGGTTTACGTGAACTGAATTACTTGGAAAATAATTCATTGTCATAAGGAATTGCCACAGTTAATTTTAACCTGGCAAGCTGGCTAGAAAGTAATAAATGCATTGCTAGCTAACTTGAGTAGGATTGTAAGAATTCAATCAAATCAATCAAATCTTCAATCAAATCAATCAAATTTTATTTGTATAGCATATTTTACAGCAGTTGTCACAATTAGCTTTACAGACAACCCTGGCTTAAACCCCCACAAGAGCAAGCCTAAGGCAACAGTGGCAAGGAAAAACTCCCTGTGGCAGATGGGAAGAAACCTTGGAAGGAACCAGGCTCAAGGGGGAAACCCATCCTCCTCTAGTCGGCTCAGGGTGCCAACTGGTGACCAACATGTCAGTCAGTTTTATAGGGTTTATGATGTGGCTCAGATGATGGGTGTGGCTGGGTGGCGGTGATGGGGAGCAGTAGGTGGCGACAGATGTGGGTAGGGTGGAGGCAATGACGAAAGAGGGACTGGACCACAGAGGTGGGGGAGACCAGACGACTCTCAAAGCACTCTCGAAGATTGGGGCAAGGGCCCCGCCGGCAGCGTGGGGAAGAGGGTAGAAACGGCTATTAGGGAATTTGCAAAATAGCAGACAGTGTGTAAAGTGGAAGTAGTATGTATACCCCGCCAGGAGTAATATATGGTATATAACCTTGATTGTAAGGCTAGCTTTGCTTGTTAGCTACCTACCAATGTTTTCTTGCAAGTCATGTAATGATTTTGAACAAATTAAACTGAACATAACCACAATAATTTTAACCTGCCAAGCTGGCTAGAAAGTAATTAATGTGTTATTAATTTTAGCTGAAATGTTTTTCATTAGAACAAGCTTGATTTCTTGCTTTTTGCTTACTAGCTAATGTGAGTAGGATTGCAAGCATCATTTATCATTTATAAAGGCTAGCTTTGCTTGTTAACAAGCTACCAATGTTTTCTTGCAACATTAAATATGTGTTTTGATTTATTATTTTAATACATAACATATTAAATGTCCAAATTGCCCCAAATAGTTTCAGGCTAACCATTTGCTTTCTAGCTATGTTAAATTGTAACATTATTGTGGTTATGTTCAATTTAATTCAAAATCAAAACAAGACTTGCGAGAAAACATTGGTAGGTAGGTAACAAGCAAAGCTAGCCTTACAATCAAGGTTATTTGATGCTTACAATCCTACTCAAGTTAGCTAGCAAGCAGTGAAAAAAACAAGCATGTTCCAATGAAAAACGTTTCAGAATCAGCATCTAAATGTTATAATGCATTTATTACTTTCTAGCCAGCTTGCCAAGTTAAAATTAACTGTGGAAATTCCTTATGACAATGAATTATTTTCCACCACGCAAGTAATTCAGTTCATGTACCTAACGTTGATATACACTCCTCTCTTGAGCGTCTAGCAGAGACGCCTATTAGAGATTCTAAGTAACTGGAGATAAAACTTATATTTGTAATCCACGTAGATCACAAACCCTTGAATATAAAAACGACTCATTTAAATCGGTTGAGAAATGTAAACGTTATAGTGCTTTTTATCCAGAAAAACCGCAACTCCCCCGTTTACTTGTATTTGTTTTTAGGTATAGGTTTTTAGGTCTTGCCTAGTCCAATATGGCGACGACGTTGAGGTACGATCCTAAGCAAAGGCACATGTATATATGTCCATATATGTCTATGTACATGATGATACTTGTCTAACTGATAAAGTTTTCTTTTCTGCACTTCTGATTTGTCAAAACAACAGGACAACAGTTTCTACAATTACGATAGGTCAGGGGGGCGGGATTACTGTATTAAAGACGTGTGAGCAATGAAATCTCTCTCTTTCCTTGTGGTCAGCAGTGTGAAGCCCCCAGTGCAATTGTGTGCGTTTGTTTTCCATTTGTAGCGCCTAGCTACATCTGTAAGTGCTTGTAATAGTGCTGGTTTTAATAGAATAACCTTACATTCGTCCACGTCATTGTCAAAGTGCGTGTGTTGTTATCAGAGCGATTCTAGTGGAATCCGCATCAGTGAGCACCTGTTAAGTATTATCGGAGCTAGCTAGCTTGCTATTGCTACAGAGTGTTGCTTCAGCTTGCATTTAGCTTTATGGCAATTTAGCTCGCGCTAACATAATGCTAGCGCACATTCAGCACTGGGGACTGCATCGTTCACAGTAAGCACATTTCGACCAGGCCTGCAATGGGGGTTCTTTTATTCTTTATTATTGCCGGCTAGTTTGTTTTATCTTGTGTGTGGGCCCACAAAGTGTTTGCAATTGTATTGTATTGCATTTAAGGTGAACACTTGTAATTTCGCTGCTGTCTTCTATTCTGGTAGCCATTCCTGTATGGATTATATCAATATTGATAGTATAACGTATTGACGCTAATAGAACATTATTATTGAAGTATACTATGTTGTATACATATATTATTATAGTGTTTTAAATAATATTTGACAGCTTACTAGCTAAACTTGTTGAATTCAATTATTGTATGAATACATACTAAACTTTAAGCTAAAGAGTACCTACAACTTAAAGGTATATTGTGTTCAGTAACCTTACATTGAGTGAAAGATAGGGTTCACTTTATTTTTTGCATACTTACCTTAGGGGATAAAGAGTGTTTCTTTCATACTCGCCTCAAGTGGTTTGTTTCCACTTACCCTTGTTTTACTATTTAACTTAAAGGGTTGAAGATTTAAAAAATTATTCCAGTGACACATTTTTATTTTAGTAAATAAATTACATATTTTTGCTATATCTTTTTTGTTTATTTAAATAGATACATTGAATCTATCAAGGCTGCAGGTTTAATTCTGTTAACATCGGCCATCTTCTATCTTATGGTAAGGTTTTATAATATTCACCTCGGTGATCAGAGTATATCCAGTGAAAAGGGGAAACACACTTAAGACATACTGAGTAATCTTAGGGTTAAAAGAACTCAGGCGCTGTATATCATGTCCAGGAGTACTGAGGCAGCGTTACAGAGCGGTGATGCTTGGTCCAGAGGTATATCTGGACTAATCAAACAATTCAGCCTTTATGATCAATTTTGTCCATTCCGTGGAACCCGGTCCATTGTTGCCATGCAGCTATATTTTATCTTTTTTTTTATTACTTGGGCACCTCCTTTTTTTGTGGTATTTATACCTGGGACTTTGCTACCGACTCCATTACTGGGACTCCGGTGTCACTGTAATCTCAAGACAACAAGCTAGACAAAAGCCTGCCGTCCCTGGGTGGGCTCGAACCACCAACCTTTCGGTTAACAGCCGAACGCGCTGTCCGATTGCGCCACA
The DNA here is from genome assembly GCF_018555375.3 of Anguilla rostrata. Lineage (NCBI taxonomy): Eukaryota > Metazoa > Chordata > Actinopteri > Anguilliformes > Anguillidae > Anguilla > Anguilla rostrata. Next base: position 4,851,428 of record NC_057945.1, read on the forward strand.
GAGACTGAATTGCGAGCGTGTCCCTAGGTGTCTTTTTTTTTTTTTGAGTCGTGCCACTATCCTACATGAGAACGTCAGGCACCAAGGCGGTGTCACTTCCAGGAAGTGGTGGTTCCCAATCATCTAGGAGGGGCCCGGCTAGCTCAGTCGGTAAAGCATGAGACTCTTAATCTCAGGGTCCTGGGTTCGAGCCCCACATTGGGCGTGGTCTTTTCCTCAAAAAAGATTTCAGTAAATGAATAAAAGGGGTTTTGAAAGAGCAGGTTCCCACAGGTCGTGCCTGCTGGTTGGCGCCGTGGCTTAGTTGATCAAAGTGCCTGTCTAGTAAACAGGAGATCCTGGGTTTGAATCCCAGCGGTGCCTCCGTCTACGATTCCTTTGGTTTTTACCCCTCCCAAGCCTGACCGCCTCCTTCCTGGTACGCAAAGGGCAGAGATAGGATTCTCCTCTAGGTCGTGTGCGAACAGTGGTCAGCCCGAGGCCAGGGCTGGCGACACGATCGTTCAGGACACGTGTGACTGAACATATGCTTTGGATACGTGTTTCATGATGCCATGCTTTTTTTCCCCATCTCATGCGAATGCTCCGAAACAGAGCTACAAAATGGGTTATCATTTTATGAGATTGGGTAAATATTTCCAGTGATATAACTTTGAAACTTCAGTTTTTTGCAAGAGACAGTTTTCAGTAAACTGGTGTCAAAGATTATATTGGGAATGTTGCCCTTTCTCATCATAAAATGCACCCAGAAACCAAGAAGTATCGCATGAAATTGCTACATTTTGTAGTCCCCAACCCACTGCTGGCTAAAAATTCAATGAGATTAATTATGGTGGTGTTCAAAGCAAAAATTCATGAAAATAAGAAAGACACACATCCCCCAGTTTAACCCCTGATTTAGGTAAAAAAAAAACTAATCAATTTTCATTCTTCCACTTGCCTAATTATTTTGGCATGACTCCCCCATCATCACATTACTTGATAACATTGACACCTGCTCTCCTTATTGATATATAGCCTAACAATAGTCCTTAAAGCAGGTCCCCCAAATTTTGATTGCCTCCATCGACAGGTACTTACCTCTGGTATGTTAACTCTGCCCTAATTGCTTGCGTGTGAATTCTTAGAGGACACTGTTGGAATCGTCGGATTACCATGATTATTGAATTGTTTGGACCTGTTTTCTATATTTGCTTAACACTCAGCATGGGACCCTACCAGCGATAAAGACTTGGGTGAGATCAACCTTTTTTTGGCTTTTTTCATTTTTTGATGAAGATCAAACATTTTGGTCTGCAATGATTGGATTATATATTGTTTTGCCAATTACATTTTTCCTTCTGCATTCCTGTTGCTGGTCCTTTTTTTCTGGTGTTTATACCTGGGACTTTGCTACCGACTCCGTTACTGGGACTCCAGCGTCACTGTAATCTCAAGATGACAAGCTAGACAAAAGCCTGCCGTCCCTGGGTGGGCTCGAACCACCAACCTTTCGGTTAACAGCCGAACGCGCTGTCCGATTGCGCCACAGAGACTGAATTGCGAGCGTGTCCCTAGGTGTCTTTTTTTTTTTTGAGTCGTGCCACTATCCTACTGAGAACGTCAGGCACCAAGGCGGTGTCACTTCCAGGAAGTGGTGGTTCCCAACATCTAGGAGGGGCCCGGCTAGCTCAGTCGGTAGAGCATGAGACTCTTAATCTCAGGGTCGTGGGTTCGAGCCCCACTTGGGCGTGGTCTTTTCCTCAAAAAAGTTTCAGTAAATGAATAAAAGGGATTTTGAAAGAGCAGGTTCCCACAGGTCGTGCCTGCTGGTTGGCGCCGTGGCTTAGTTGGTCAAAGTGCCTGTCTAGTAAACAGGAGATCCTGGGTTCGAATCCCAGCGGTGCCTCCGTCTACGATTCCTTTGGTTTTTACCCCCCAAGCCTGACCGCCTCCTTCCTGGTACGCAAAGGGCAGAGATAGGATTCTCCTCTAGGTCGTGTGCGAACAGTGGTCAGCCCGAGGCCAGGGCTGGCGACACGATCGTTCAGGACACGTGTGACTGAACATATGCTTTGGATACGTGTTTCATGATGCCATGCTTTTTTTTTCCCCATCTCATGCGAATGTTCTGAAACAGAGCTACAATATGAGTTATCATTTTATGAGATTGGGTAAATATTTCCAGTGATATAACTTTGAAACTTCAGTTTTTTGCAAGAGACAGTTTTCAGTAAACTGGTGTCAAAGATTATATTGGGAATGTTGCCCTTTCTCATCATAAAATACACCCAGAAACCAAGAAGTATCGCATGAAATTGCTACATTTTGTAGTCCCCAACCCACTGCTGGCTAAAAATTCAATGAGATTAATTATGGTGGTGTTCAAAGCAAAAATTCATGAAAATAAGAAAGACACACATCCCCCAGTTTAACCCCTGATTTAGGTAAAAAAAAAACTAATCAATTTTCATTCTTCCACTTGCCTAATTATTTTGGCATGACTCCCCCATCATCACATTACTTGATAACATTGACACCTGCTCTCCTTATTGATATATAGCCTAACAATAGTCCTTAAAGCAGGTCCCCTAAATTTTGATAGCCTCCATCGACAGGTACTTACCTCTGGTATGTTAACTCTGCCCTAATTGCTTGCATGTGAATTCTTAGAGGACACTGTTGGAATCGTCGGATTACCATGATTATTGAATTGTTTGGACCTGTTTTCTATATTTGCTTAACACTCAGCGTGGGACCCTACCAGTGATAAAGACTTGGGTGAGATCAACCTTTTTTTGGCTTTTTTCATTTTTTGATGAAGATCAAACATTTTGGTCTGCAATGATTGGATTATATATTTTTTTGCCAATTACATTTTTCCTTCTGCATTCCTGTTGCTGGTCCTTTTTTTCTGGTGTTTATACCTGGGACTTTGCTACCGACTCCATTACTGGGACTCCAGCGTCACTGTAATCTCAAGATGACAAGCTAGACAAAAGCCTGCCGTCCCTGGGTGGGCTCGAACCACCAACCTTTCGGTTAACAGCCGAACGCGCTGTCCGATTGCGCCACAGAGACTGAATTGCGAGCGTGTCCCTAGGTGTCTTTTTTTTTTTTGAGTCGTGCCACTATCCTACGTGAGAACGTCAGGCACCAAGGCGGTGTCACTTCCAGGAAGTGGTGGTTCCCCAACATCTAGGAGGGGCCCGGCTAGCTCAGTCGGTAGAGCATGAGACTCTTAATCTCAGGGTCGTGGGTTCGAGCCCCACGTTGGGCGTGGTCTTTTCCTCAAAAAAGTTTTCAGTAAATGAATAAAAGGGATTTTGAAAGAGCAGGTTCCCGCAGGTCGTGCCTGCTGGTTGGCGCCGTGGCTTAGTTGGTCAAAGTGCCTGTCTAGTAAACAGGAGATCCTGGGTTCGAATCCCAGCGGTGCCTCCGTCTACGATTCCTTTGGTTTTACCCCCAAGCCTGACCGCCTCCTTCCTGGTACACAAAGGGCAGAGATAGGATTCTCCTCTAGGTCGTGTGCGAACAGTGGTCAGCCCGAGGCCAGGGCTGGCGACACGATCGTTCAGGACACGTGTGACTGAACATATGCTTTGGATACGTGTTTCATGATGCCATGCTTTTTTTCCCCATCTCATGCGAATGTTCTGAAACAGAGCTACAATATGAGTTATCATTTTATGAGATTGGGTAAATATTTCCAGTGATATAACTTTGAAACTTCAGTTTTTTGCAAGAGACAGTTTTCAGTAAACTGGTGTCAAAGATTATATTGGGAATGTTGCCCTTTCTCATCATAAAATACACCCAGAAACCAAGAAGTATCGCATGAAATTGCTACATTTTGTAGTCCCCAACCCACTGCTGGCTAAAAATTCAATGAGATTAATTATGGTGGTGTTCAAAGCAACAATTCATGAAAATACGAAAGACACACATCTCCCAGTTTAACCCCTGATTTAGGTAAAAAAAAAAACGAATCAATTTTCATTCTTCCACTTGCCTAATTATTTTGGCATGACTCCCCCATCATCACATTACTTGATAACATTGACACCTGCTCTCCTTATTGATATATAGCCTAACAATAGTCCTTAAAGCAGGTCCCCTAAATTTTGATAGCCTCCATCGACAGGTACTTACCTCTGGTATGTTAACTCTGCCATAATTGCTTGCATGTGAATTCTTAGAGGACACTGTTGGAATCGTCGGATTACCATGATTATTGAATTGTTTGGACCTGTTTTTTATATTTGCTTAACACTCAGCGTGGGACCCTACCAGTGATAAAGACTTGGGTGAGATCAACCTTTTTTTGGCTTTTTTCATTTTTTGATGAAGATCAAACATTTTGGTCTGCAATGATTGGATTATATATTTTTTTTCCAATTACATTTTTCCTTCTGCATTCCTGTTGCTGGTCCTTTTTTTCTGGTGTTTATACCTGGGACTTTGCTACCGACTCCATTACTGGGACTCCAGCGTCACTGTAATCTCAAGATGACAAGCTAGACAAAAGCCTGCCGTCCCTGGGTGGGCTCGAACCACCAACCTTTCGGTTAACAGCCGAACGCGCTGTCCGATTGCGCCACAGAGACTGAATTGCGAGCGTGTCCTTAGGTGTCTTTTTTTTTTGTTGAGTCGTGCCACTATCCTACGTGAGAACGTCAGGCACCAAGGCGGTGTCACTTCCAGGAAGTGGTGGTTCCCCAACATCTAGGAGGGGCCCGGCTAGCTCAGTCGGTAGAGCATGAGACTCTTAATCTCAGGGTCGTGGGTTCGAGCCCCACGTTGGGTGTGGTCTTTTCCTCAAAAAAGTTTTCAGTAAATGAATAAAAGGGATTTTGAAAGAGCAGGTTCCCGCAGGTCGTGCCTGCTGATTGCCGCCGTGGCTTAGTTGGTCAAAGTGCCTGTCTAGTAAACAGGAGATCCTGGGTTTGAATCCCAGCGGTGCCTCCGTCTACGATTCCTTTGGTTTTTACCCCCCAAGCCTGACCGCCTCCTTCCTGGTACGCAAAGGGCAGAGATAGGATTCTCCTCTAGGTCGTGTGCGAACAGTGGTCAGCCCGAGGCCAGGGCTGGCGACACGATCGTTCAGGACACGTGTGACTAAACATATGCTTTGGATACGTGTTTCATGATGCCATGCTTTTTTTCCCCATCTCATGCGAATGTTCCGAAACAGAGCTGCTAAATGGGTTATCATTTTATGAGATTGGGTAAATATTTCCAGTGATATAACTTTGAAACTTCTGTTTTTTGCAAGAGACTGTTTTCAGTAAACTGGTGTCAAAAATTATATTGGGAATGTTGCCCTTTCTCATCATAAAATACACCCAGAAACCAAGAAGTATCGCATGAAATTGCTACATTTTGTAGTCCCCAACCCACTGCTGGCTAAAAATTCAATGAGATTAATTATGGTGGTGTTCAAAGCAAAAATTCATGAAAATACGAAAGACACACATCCCCCAGTTTAACCCCTGATTTAGGTAAATAAAAACTAATCAATTTTCATTCTTCCACTTGCCTAATTATTTTGGCATGACTCCCCCATCATCACATTACTTGATAACATTGACACCTGCTCTCCTTATTGATATATAGCCTAACAATAGTCCTTAAAGCAGGTCCCCTTAATTTTGATAGCCTCCATCGACAGGTACTTACCTCTGGTATGTTAACTCTGCCCTAATGCTTGCATGTGAATTCTTAGAGGACACTGTTGGAATCGTCGATTACCATGATTATTGAATTGTTTGGACCTGTTTTCTATATTTGCTTAACACTCAGCGTGGGACCCTACCAGTGATAAAGACTTGGGTGAGATCAACCTTTTTTTGGCTTTTTTCATTTTTTGATGAAGATCAAACATTTTGGTCTGCAATGATTGGATTATATATTTTTTCGCCAATTACATTTTTCCTTCTGCATTCCTGTTGCTGGTCCTTTTTTTCTGGTGTTTATACCTGGGACTTTGCTACCGACTCCATTACTGGGACTCCAGCGTCACTGTAATCTCAAGATGACAAGCTAGACAAAAGCCTGCCGTCCCTGGGTGGGCTCGAACCTCCAACCTTTCGGTTAACAGCCGAACGCGCTGTCCGATTGCGCCACAGAGACTGAATTGCGAGCGTGTCCCTAGGTGTCTTTTTTTTTTTTGAGTCGTGCCACTATCCTACGTGAGAACGTCAGGCACCAAGGCGGTGTCACTTCCAGGAAGTGGTGGTTCCCCAACATCTAGATGGGGCCCGGCTAGCTCAGTCGGTAGAGCATGAGACTCTTAATCTCAGGGTCGTGGGTTCGAGCCCCACGTTGGGCGTGGTCTTTTCCTCAAAAAAGTTTTCAGTAAATGAATAAAAGGGATTTTGAAAGAGCAGGTTCCCGCAGGTCGTGCCTGCTGGTTGGCACCGTGGCTTAGTTGGTCAAAGTGCCTGTCTAGTAAACAGGAGATCCTGGGTTCGAATCCCAGCGGTGCCTCTGTCTACGATTCCTTTGGTTTTGACCCCCCAAGCCTGACCGCCTCCTTCCTGGTACGCAAAGGGCAGAGATAGGATTCTCCTCTAGGTCGTGTGCGAACAGTGGTCAGCCCGAGGCCAGGGCTGGCGACACGATCGTTCAGGACACGTGTGACTGAACATATGCTTTGGATACGTGTTTCATGATGCCATGCTTTTTTTCCCCATCTCATGCGAATGTTCTGAAACAGAGCTACAATATGAGTTATCATTTTATGAGATTGGGTAAATATTTCCAGTGATATAACTTTGAAACTTCAGTTTTTTGCAAGAGACAGTTTTCAGTAAACTGGTGTCAAAGATTATATTGGGAATGTTGCCCTTTCTCATCATAAAATACACCCAGAAACCAAGAAGTATCGCATGAAATTGCTACATTTTGTAGTCCCCAACCCACTGCTGGCTAAAAATTCAATGAGATTAATTATGGTGGTGTTCAAAGCAAAAATTCATGAAAATACGAAAGACACACATCCCCCAGTTTAACCCCTGATTTAGGTAAAAAAAAACTAATCAATTTTCTTTCTTCCACTTGCCTAATTATTTTGGCATGACTCCCCCATCATCACATTACTTGATAACATTGACACCTGCTCTCCTTATTGATATATAACAATAGTCCTTAAAGCAAGTCCCCTAAATTTTGATAACCTCCATCGACAGGTACTTACCTCTGGTATGTTAACTCTGCCCTAATTGCTTGCATGTGAATTCTTAGAGGACACTGTTGGAATCGTCGGATTACTATGATTATTGAATTGTTTGGACCTGTTTTCTATATTTGCTTAACACTCAGCATGGGACCCTACCAGTGATAAAGACTTGGGTGAGATCAACCTTTTTTTGGCTTTTTTCATTTTTTGATGAAGATCAAATATTTTGGTCTGCAAAGATTGGATTATATATTTTTTTGCCAATTACATTTTTCCTTCTGCATTCCTGTTGCTGGTCCTTTTTTTCTGCTATTTATACCTGGGACTTTGCTACCGACTCCATTACTGGGACTCCGGTGTCACTGTAATCTCAAGATAACAAGCTAGACAAAAGCCTGCCGTCCCTGGGTGGGCTCGAACCACCAACCTTTCGGTTAACAGCCGAACGCGCTGTCCGATTGCGCCACAGAGACTGACGTGCGAGCGTGTCCCTAGGTGTCTTTTTTTTTTGAGTCGTGCCACTATCCAACGTGAGAACGTCAGGCACCAAGGCGGTGTCACTTTCAGGAAGTGGTGGTTCCTTATCATCTAGGAGGGGCCTGGCTAGGTCAGTCGGTAGAGCATGAGACTCTTAATCTCAGGGTCGTGGGTTCAAGCCCCACGTTGGGCGAGGTGTTGTCCTCAAAAACAATACTTTGGTTATCAATTACTGTAGAGGTCTTCCTTGGCCTGATGGGCCCTTTGTGATTACTGAGCTCATAAGTATGCACTTTCTTCTCAATGATGTTCCAAGCAATTCAATTTTGATAAGCCAAAGTTTTGGCATATGTCGCTTTTTTCTTATTTCTCCGCCCTTACATGTACACATTGTGGTATGACAAGCAGGCGTACTGAACAGCTGCTACATCCCTATCTAGCTGTCTGTAAAAAATATCTGCCTCAGCCAAAACTTCATTTCCCAGAGTGCCTGCAGGCTGTGCTGTCAAACAGAGGGAGAGAAGCAGAGGAATGCACAGTACATGGCTGCAATAGACTTGCAAAACAAACATTCCCCAATAACAGACATAACTTAACTGGACAACAGCTGTCCTCTGGACAAAAGAGGACACATTAAAGGAGATATGGTGGCTAACTTTGTTTGAAGAACTTGAGTAGAACTTTGAAAGCATTATTTTGTTTGCTACGTTTGGATGAGTAATGTAGAATATGAACCATACTTGCAATCAATTGTGGTGACTGGCTTGGAGGAAAATAAATAAATAAATAAAATGGTGCCAATACTGCAACAACAACAACTGGGTTCTAAATATCAGAAAAACAAATTAACTAATTTTTTATTAAGTTTTGGAAGGACCCAGCAGGCCGCTCTTACTATACCACTAAGCCAGTTAGCCTGAGTTGCTCTGCATTCAGGATGTTTTCAAATAAAACCAGAGTTTGAGTATGAGCTGAGCTGTACTGTGAGTGTACCATCTCCTCTGAGAACGCATCTCAGGCCAGTATAAAAAGAAAGAGCTGTCAGCTTAAGTAACGTGGTTTGACAGCAATGGTGAACACAGGTGGAAAAAAAAGACAGACTGAAGTCGGAGTGATCTACCAGCCCACTGTCCCACAGGTAGGTATTGAGGACCTTTCCTGAATAGCACCCAGCCAGTGGAAACTTGGTGCTTGGATGCCCCCCTGTGGCCGATCAGTCAAATGGTTAATCACACGTTTACAAAAGCTGACAGATCGGTTTTGGATGGAAACATGCAATTATTTCAGCTGTATGTATAATGCAATTAATGAAATGAAGCATTATGGACTGCTAAATTGTTTCTTACTCTGTGGGACATAAAAAAATTATTTGCTGGGGAAGGTCTCTTACTGGAATGGCTTCACACATGTATTTCAGTAAATCAATCAGCGTATTAAAAATGACAAATAAATACTCTTTGTAAACCTGGTGTTTCTTGTATTGTTGACAAATGGACATTTATGTTCAGGGATGGGCACATATTCACACTCTGTCTACTGTTTTAACTCCTTCACGCAAGGCCCCTTTTGGCTGGGGCCCCAGCATCCTGAGATCATTCAGCTCAGGCATTTACTGCTCCTGCAACCATTCTATGAGTGGAAACTACAAACTCTCTGTTCTAGCTTCATTAGTGGACAATACACTACAAAGATACCAAACATGGGGTTTACAAGCACCACCAATATTGTGTAGTTCATCCATTAACAAGCACTCCCAGCCAAGTCTCATCTACAACTATAATGATCAAGGTCATATTTTACCATACAGTTGTTCTAAAGCAAAAAGGTGTATTTTCAATACAATATTGAAAATACATATAATAGAAGCCACCATAATAATTGCCTCACCTTCCTGACACACTTGTATTATGTTTCCGAAGAGCACTGAATTTGCACAATGTCAAAGCCCCCACTATTCATGACAGCCTCAAGTTCCAAAAAATGTTTTTATACTTCTGACATTTCAGACTATTACTTCTATACATCCTCTTCTGTTCTCTCAATCCTCACTGCCCCGAGCCACCCTTACAACAGTTTAGCTTTTATCAGTCTTCTGTAGGCACTTGGTCAGTTTGCACCGTCCTTGTGAAAATAATGACCATCTCTTTAAGACCTTTATGTGCATGACATCATCTGCGCATGCAGAATTCTTAACCTTCATCTCTCAACACTGGTGTGAAGGTTTCCTTCCCCCCACCAGGTGAATAAAAGTGAGCGACAGCAATCTCTTGCTCTCTCTTCCTGACCTTTTCACCCAAGATGCTATTGTCCTTTTAGAATTCTCATAAGCCTACCTCCAGTTCTCACAGGTAATTGGTTGATTGAGTAACTAAGGGGCTAATTAATTTTTCACATGGGTGATATGGATTTTTTTTCAATTTTTCCATTTTTATGGCACTTCCATTCCAGAGTGGAATGATTTCATATTATATTTATCCATATTAATAATGTTCTGTAAGAGTAATAGCCTGCGGACACAAAAATGGAAACATATCCTCTTTGACCCGTAAACATCTGTTCGCACCAGCACCAAGAAAAATTCCTTATCCCTTGCTACATAAATGGTTGAGTGTCCTTATCAGAGCTTTTGAATTTGTCATGGTTGACAGTTGACTAATGCAGAAATTAAGGCACATAGAGTCAGCTATGTGACTTGAATGTGGACATTCATGACTTCATTTCAAAAGCCTCTGTCAGTTGCAAATGAATCATGTGAATGAACAGGAAGGAAAAGCTGAGGAAAATATTTTGGTTGAGTCAATCGAGTGTAAAAATGCCTTATATGGGCAAACTGCTAGGGTTATCAAAAACATACTGACACAGGTATGCTCAAAGAGTTTATTAATAATAGTCAGAATACTTTGTATGAGGACAGTATTAATATTTCTGCAGAAAGATGCCAAAAAAAAAGCAAGCAGTGAATTTGCCACACGTCACTGATCCTTCATATACATCATATTTGATAGATTTACATGTGACAGATGTGTATATGAGAGAGAGATGGTTCCATTTAAAGCAAAGGCTTTCTTAATTGACAAGAGATAAATGTCTATTCTATGTTTTATGTTGATCAGACTCAATAACATTTTTTTAAAAGTATAGAAGTGAGTGATTGTTGAAAGATAAAACATGCTTGCATTTTCCCCATCAGGATTCGATGAGTCTAAATACATCGTTTTTTCACAAGAGTGTAGAAATTGCCATCACGGTTACCCCGGTTTTCAAACCCATAGTGACACAGCAGTCCACTTCGAGTGTTAAAAAGTTTCCCTGGAATGCCATTGCTCTTCCGGCTGAAAGACAGAAAAAATATGGTTATATGTGAAATGTGACACTGCTCCCACCTATAAGAACAGAGTATTTCCCTGTGTGTGTGCATGCGTGCGTGCGTGCGTGCGTGTGTGCGTGCATCTGTGTGTGTGTGCATGTGTATGCCAGTAAACAACTATTATTATCTCTGTGTGGAACACCAGACCACATTTTTTTTTAAAACATAATTTTAGGGTTAAGAAAGTTGTTCAGTTAGGGTTACAATTAGCAAAAATTCAGATTAGGGTTAAGATTAGGGTTGAATTGGATTGTGGTTATTTTTAGGGTTGGAATTTTGGTTAATATGGGCTAGCAGATTAAGTCAAAGTGGCATTCTGAATGCAGATTTTGTTTTTGCATCGCCACAAGGATAAGCCAACATGGCGTTTGTGTGTGTACAACCTTCATAAGCTCTAATGCGGTGACTGAAAGCTGCTGCATTTGACAGGAAACGAGAGTTTCCACTGAAGCCACTAAATAAGAGTCCTCTCCACCTGGTTTCATATACAGTCAAATCCCCCGTCTCTGTCGAAGAGGGTTAGGGTTAGGCGGTGCTGCTACTATTTACACCGACCTTATTCATGCAATTCCAAAACCAGATTATAAATTTGATTCCTTTGAAGTGTTAATAATGAACCTTTCTCAGCCCGATGACGGTAGGCACTGCCCTTTTTTCTCTACCCATTGTCTTGGTGAATGTCTACAGCCCTCCTGGCCCATACTCTGGCTTTGTTCATGACTTCAGAATTTCTTTCTCACTTAGCTACAAGCTATGACAAAGTGGTGACGTTAGGTGACTTTAACTTGCACTATGAAATGCAAATGATCCTCATACATCTGTGTTTATGAGCAATTGGCTTAACTAAAAATGTTGTCAGTCCCACACATTATTGCGATCATACTTTAGATCTGGTCTTAAGTTTTGGTGCTGATGTCAGTGATGTTGTAGTGCACCCACATAACCCTATTCTGTTTGACCATTTTCTTATAACACTGCATCGACAATTGTCCCACCCCATAACATCAGAAGATGTACACAGGTTGCAATATTACTTCTACCACTGCTACAAACTTCATTGATACACTTCCAGAATACTTTGATTTAGACGTTTCAGCGTCCTCCCTGTCTATCGGTGATCTGGCAGAGGCATTAGCTATTGCATGTAAACCCCTTGATGTAGCTGTTCCATTAAAAAGTAAAAACATTATTGAGAAGAGACTTGCTCCTTGGTATGCTGACCATGCGCAAGCTCTTAAACAGATTCCATCAACTGGAATTCAAGTGGCGTTCCACTAAACTGTAGGTATATCACCTGGCATGGAAAGAGAGTTTAAGTGCCTATAAGCATTCTCTCTCCAATGCAAGGTCTACTAACTTTCAAAGATTATACAAGAAAAACTGAATAATCCCCAGTTTCTATTCAAAGAAATTGCTGACCTAACTAATAATCAAGCAGAAACTAAACTTCAAATTTTAGCGTCTTGTAGCAGTAATAATTTCTTGACTTTCTTTTGCAGTAAAATAATAGAAATTAAAGAACATATATCTGCTTCCACACTAGTCAACAATAGCTTCATTGATATTACAGACCTGCATTCTAGACACACAGAATGACAGGAATCATTTACTCCTTTACTTCAGCGAACAAGGCAAAATAGTTTCTTCTTCCAAATCAACCACTTGCTGTCTTGACCCCATACTCACAAAGCTACTGAAGGAGCTATTGCCTGTTCTTAGCAAGCCAATTCTCCATATAATGAATTCTTCACTGTAATCCAGCTATGTTCCTATATCCTTTATAGGATATAGGGACATAGAAAGCTTCATAGTACTGAGACAGCCCTTGCCCGCGTATTGAACGATCTGTTTCTCTCCCTCGATTGTGGATGTATGTTCATGTCCTGCTTGACCTGACCTGAGCCTTTGACACTATAGACCACCGTATCCTCCTCCATAGGTTAGAAAAAGTTGGTGTCACCGGGCAGATTCTTATGTGGTTTTAATCCTATCTTGCTGGCAGATCTCAGGCTGTTAGGGTAAACAATATGTCTTCTGAGTATTCCAGGGTAAATTCTGAAGTACCTCAGAAGTTTTGCTCTCTTCTTATTTATTAAAAGCGGATGTCTGGGCTTGGGGCAGCACAGTGGTGGGTAGTACTGTTGCCTCCTGGGTTAGAATCCTGGCCTGGGCATTTCTATGTGGAGTTTGCATGTTCTCCCCGTGTCTGCGTGGGTTTCCTCCAGGTACTCTGGTTTCCTCCCACAGTCCAAAGACATGCAGTAGGCTAATTGAAGACTCTAAATTGCCCATAGGTATGAGTGTGTGAGTGAATGGTGTGTGCTCTGTGATAGATTGGCGACCTGTCCAGGGTGTATTCTTGCCTAATGCATGCTGGGATAGGCTCAGACACCCCTCTGCAACCCTGCTCTGGATAAGCGGATATAGATAATGGATGGATGGATGGATGGATGGATGTCTAGGCTGGTTAGGGAGCTTGGCGTGAAGAGTCAAGCTCGCCCCTATGGAGCTGACATAGTAGGTAGCTTAGCGTTATAGTGCCATTATATAAACATACATTTACTGTGTATGTACTCCTCACAGGGAGTTTTCTTTACCACATTGGTATTTGGGGGTTCAGGTCTGGTGTTTGCTCTGTCTCTTCCCTTGCTACTGTGTAAAGCATCTTTGTGACAGTGCTCATTAAAAAGCACTATACAAACAAAACTGAATTGAACTGAATTAAAAACTGAAGGCTCACCTGCACACCAGGAAAGTGATCCAGGGCCATCCAACAGCCTGGCCAATCTCAACGGGGTTGGAGTTCATCCCGCCACTCAACCACTGAACTCCACTGCCACCACAGGGGTCCACCAGCACCTGCACAAACAACCAAGGGGCCAGCTTTAGCATCTAAACCTCAGCACCCTGCTGATATCTCTGATTTTCGCTCAAAAAGCCCCCATTGGGCTCCATTCATTGTTTACTTTGTGCATTATATTAGAAAGAAAAATCACTTATTATTTTTCCAAGGTAAGATATTTTATCCTCCCACACGGACAAAGATAAGAATTTATTTATTATTTTTTATTTTAGCCTACATCATATTTGTGCATCCTAGTTGAAGATCTGTATGATGTAATGCACTGGGCTCGGAAAGAGAAGCTGAAGAATTTCTAAGGTGTGTTTATGGCAGAAAGTGAGAGCAAGCATAGCTAATATGCCATTGAGATTAAAAATATGTACATTTTAATTAAACAATATTTGGACATGTCATGATTGCATTATTTACCTATTTAGAATAATTGCACAATTAAAGACCATTTAATTATATCCAAGTTTTAATTTGAATTATATAAATCGAATAATTCTTCAGTTTTAAATCAGTCATATAAGCTTCACATTGAGGACAGATTAATTCCATGTTCAATAATATATTTAAACGATTATAATTAAGCTGAAGATCATGGAATATTTCGGTGATCCTTGTTAATAAACATTAAAAATTGACAGAAAAAGCTCATACAGACACTCACACATACCTCAAAACTGGTAGCCCTCTTTTCAGACCAACCATATTCATAATTGCAGGTGTTGACATTATGAATCCAGATCCATCCTCCATGCCATCCGCCATCTGGGCCTTTAGCTCGACAAACATGGCGTCCCGTCTTAGACGTCACGGTATCTGTGAAAGGTCAGAAATCATGAAGAAGTCTCATTTATTTCTGTCAGGCTGCTGTTCTGCTATTGTGGTTTTACGATCATGTTGGGCCTGTGATCTTATCAGTGCAGTGCACTGGTCCTCACAGTCATCAATGGCCAAATACTGCAGATTTTGTCTGGTCACAACTCAAACATTGCTGCTGTGCTGATCCAATGCTCAAACTTAGCTAACGTTAGCTACTTGTTACCTGCGATTATATTAACGCTAGCTAAAGCCATCATTTTAGCTTCCCGTTCTTAGCCATCTACAAGCTTGTTGAAATAACGTTGCTAGCCAACTCCAGTAACATACTTTAGCTAGCTTGCTAGCTGACACGCCACTAGACTCCATAGGACAGATAGTAACTTACCATTAAAGCTACCTCATTGTTTTACGAACTGGCTATTCATTCTAAATTTTTTAATGATAACGAGCTAGTCGTTGTGACTACAGAAATGTTGATAGCCTCGCAAATCCACGCCCACATCTCTGCCATCTGTAAACTAAAGCGAATGAGAACAGCAGTTTTTTGGTTCGGCACCTTATAATAAGTTAGTTCTGGGTTCTTTACCCTGTTGGTAGTTCATCCCATCACACAGCAGCTTTTAGGCATTTTCCTGTTGTTTGCTAGCAGATGGAGATGACAAGGAGGCACCTTCACGCAATACAAAGTCAATGGAGAGCAATGAGCAATGAATTGTTTTCCCCTCCGGGGTGGCGGGACTTCATTGTGCTCTGTCTCTATACAGCCAAAAATTAGCCTGGGGGGGGGCTCTGGTGGAAAAAAGATTGAGAACCATTGCTATAGGGTGTTGTCAGTGGGATTTAGATATTTACATGAAGGATTGGTGGACTTCTCTGAAGGTCCAGCTATGTGCGGTTCCATGAATGCATCACTGATGCCCCTATGGTAAAGTATAATCTGAAGAAAAACATGTTTTCAATTTACAAAATTGCTCACACATAACATAATAATGAGAACAGGCCATTCAGTCCAACAATGCTCACCATTTTCCAGACTAAATTAAATCTGATTACCTACAGACTATATAGTATCTAACACTGTATCAAGCCTAGTCATGAAAATTGTTTATTTGTGTCTGACGCGCACTTCCTGTTTGTGCTGGGAAGAGTGAGGGGTGTTTGAAAGTTTGTTACAGGATTGTATTTTGCTTTCAAGTGTGTATTTGATATTAGTTTGAGCTTTTTGTTTAAACAAAACCCTCATATTACAAGTAAGGTGAGACAGTTTTGCTCCTAAGAGGGAACTCGTTGTTGCTGTTAGGGGACGGGGGCCTTTTCAGCTTTGTTCCTCCCTGAAGCACTCGGATAGTAAACTAGCCGGTTAGATAATTCGGCCTCCTTCTGGCTGAACGCAGGTTTTTTTGTGTGGTTTTTTAACCTCCCAGGAGCAAAATATGATTGTAGTTAGATAGTTTGCCCTTATTGTTGCATGCTAACATTAACTGTAGTTTATCATAATATTATAATCTGATTCCGGGTAAATTTAGGTTGTAGTCTGTTCTGAGATAAGCAAAATATTTCTTAGTACAGGGGTTCCTCCAGTCATTGCTATTTAGTAAAATGCTAGCTAAGTTAGTTGTTTATAACCAGAGGAATTCCACTCCGGGTAGTTCTTCTCAGTGTTATTTATTCAACGTTTAACGTTAGATAGTTAAAAGTGCCTTATTTATTTATTTTTCCTCTCCGGTTTCTGCTGCTAGTTGTCCGGAGCCACCTGCACGTCTTTTAAAATGTGGTCTTCATGCTTCCGTTTCGGCAGTAACTTACTTTAGACATAGGGAGAGACAGGGTGATAGTTTAAAAAAAGAAAGCGATTTCCAGGGCGAGTTTGTCTGCCACCATAGCCAACTGGTTGAGCACCTTAAGAGTAGCCTGTGCTACTAATTCTGTCCAGATCATTACATAGCACCAGATCCAGAATCGATTGCCGTCTTGTAGGCTGATTGACGTACTGTGCCAAAAAGAAGGTCATATATAACAACTAAAAATTCTTCATTGACAGCCCCTAATTGTAAAGCATTACCACAATTACATCCACAAAAACTCAAACCTGATGCAACATGATAATGATAAAGGACTGGATGCAGGGTTCATGAATACTATAAAAATCACAGATTTACAATAACTCTTTTAACTCATTTAATCTTACTCAGCTCAAGCTACGTACTTTGTGGTATGCCATCCAAGGATGTACGAGGTACCCATCTCAGGTTTTGGTAACGGCATCCATGTGACTGTGCATCATGTCCATTCCACAGAAGGACTCACGCAGGTGCAGCGCTGGATATGGTTTGTGGTGGAACACCGTGCATTTAGCCCACAGGGAAAGACACTGCATCCATCCACACATATAGCATTGCGGCACACTTCGCTGCCTCCACACGCACTGTCCATGTTGCATCTGTTACAAGCTCTGGGAGTGAATGATGGACAGGGCTGCTTGGTGCATCGGTAGGTGTCACTGGTCTGTCTGTCATCAGTGGTCCAACCACTAGAACAGGAGGCTGTACAGACCGTAGTTCCATTCTCAGACTTGCAGGTGGTGCTTCCCCTCTTAGGGTGAGTGTAGCACACAGGCAGGGCACTCCATTGTTTTTTAGAACACTGCACTGTCTTTGGAAAGGGCTGGTAATCCTTTTGGCATGTCAGTGGGACCTCCTGCTGGTCTGTGCTGTGATGGGGCTTCTCACAGTAAGTGTTGGACAGGAGCTCTGCCTTGAGCAAGCCACAGCCGTTCCTGTTGAACAGGCTCCACTGCTCAGATACATAATGTTTAAACACACTTTTGAGGTATTCATCAGACCTCATAAGTGCACGTGCTCGTATCATTTTCTTTACAGCTGTAGGGCCGTACTGCAGTGCTTCTGGAGTCACCACCTTTTGTGACTCATGCTTGATCAGCAAATACCTCTGCCATCCTAAGACGGCTTCCTGCTCCATAGCAAACATAATGCGAACAAAATAATCAACTCTCTCACTGTAGGATTTAGAGCATGCTGTCCTAGGATTTGATTGACTCTTATCATCTTGATTTAGTGGTTCTGTGAGCAGAGATTGTCGAAAAAGGTCCAGGATATTGGATTTATCTCCAAAGCCTGTCCCTTGCATCATTAGATCACACTTGTGCATCATGTAAAGGAATGTGTTTCCTTTGGTAAAAAGGGATTCAACCTCAGAGACAAATTGATCCTGAGACATTGTTTCATTTTTAAGGAAATTGTGCACTTTTGCCAAATATCTGAATTTATCAATCACATCAATGTACTTAATGAATATTTGTGCCCACTGGATGTCTTGCTGTAGGGTGTTAAACAGAGCTCCTACATATTCTTTCATTTCCTTAACATGAAAATAAATAGTAGTCAAGTCTGGTACAGGTTGGTAAGAGATACCAATGAGTTCACTCTCCATGGTTGCATAGTCAATGTCATCCTGAATACTTCCCTGACAGTTTGGACCGTAGAACATTTTCTCACACTTACAGATTCTGCTTGATGTGTCTTTGATTGGTCTACACTCACCTTTGTTACAGTTCACATCAGAGCAAGGATGATTTTCAACAAGTTTCTGACTCTTTAAATAGACTGTATATGTTTCATAAACTAAAGTTTCAATAGGGCTACATTTTAGTTTCACAAGCTCATTATCAATTGTTTGAGCATAATCGGATCGTTCATGAATGTATTCTATATATTTCATTGTTGTCCTTTGAAAAATAATGGGCCACTGGGATATTTTGTCCTGACAGAGCCTTCCTTTGCTATTCCACTCCCGTTCCATTTGAGCTTTCATGCCGCGATGTACAGTGAACCCTTTTTCCCTGTGTAGGAGGTGTATTACTACTTTGTCTTGAGCGATAACTTTAATAGAGTTTCCGTAGGTCCTCTCTTCTTCATCTTTTTTATCATGCACAATGACTGTCCACTCATACCAGTTGAACTTCTTGTCCAAGTGCTCCTTGACAGTGAATGCAAGATGCGTATTGTCTGGCAAAGGCTTTGTTCCAATTTGCTGCACATCCTTCTCTGCCCAAATCTCAAAGTTGTCAGCACAATCAATCAAGACATCCTGTATCTTCGTGTGAACATTAGTTAACTGTGTGACTGCCTCTCTCACTTTATTCTTACCATCATAGCCCTTTAATGCATAATAATAAAGATTCAGTTGCAATCCAGTGACCATCAGGGAAGTAAAATATGCAGTGAATTGCACAAGGGTCTTAAAATCCCCTTTAGACTTTTGAATGACAAGTATCAAAAGGTTCTTATTTAGACTGGCTGGGTTGCTCTCAGTCAGGTACCCATGAAAGTTATGAACGCTGCTCTCTGTTCCAGTATTCTCGTAGAAAGTGATGAATCTTTCAGATAATCTGGTCTTCTCTTTTTCCGTTTGTGCTGCAGAGGCACTGTCTATGAACTCTCTCAGTTTGGTCCAGGAGTTCTTGATGTTGTTCTCATCATTGGAATAGACACTGGCATACGCTGTCCATTCCATTTCTTCTGCCAGAGAGTTTATTTGGAGTGAGATGGAGTCCAGTTTCCTGTTGACCTCTGAAAACTGGACCTTCATGAACTTTAAAGTGGGATTTTCTTGGGGGATAAAAGCAAGGATAAAACCCACCAATGCCCCAACAAAACCTAGAGCATATGCAATCTTTCCCAGCTTTTTAAAGACTTCCAAGACTTTTTGGATTGTCTTTGCATCTTCTTCTACAGTCAACTTTCCCAGTGCACCAAGACCTTCTAATAGTTTGACATTGGTGTTTATCCCTTTTTCCACTTGAGTTACAACAACTGGATTGAGATTGGCAGTTGAGAAACTGCTGTATAGCAGGAGATAGAGCACAGAGAGGAAGATTCTCTTGGACTTCATCATTGTTTCCCTGTAAGACAACAACAATCAACATGAACAATGTCAATCAAAAAGCAAACACTGCATTACTAATGAAATGGTAATTTCTCCCTTACTGAGGCATTTCAAGGGGAGATTTGTCTTTTCTTAGTGTAATATGTAAGCTGTTTTTAAAAAAGCTTTTTCTACATATAGTAAATGTAACAATGCAGTTTTCCCCATAAATAGAATTTATCTGGGTGGTCTGCCCAAATAGATTTCCTGCTCCTGTAAAGAATTTTTTGTGTTTAAAGAAGCATCAGGTTAGTTCAGGCAGGCTATGAGATTCAAGTCCATCTCCGGCTGAATCAGCTGTTGGCTTGGCTGAGTAGTGATGTCCACCTCTCACAGTCCATTCACATAACGGAATGGTCTATTTAATGGCCACCCTCAACTCATTTGGCTGCTTCCTGCTGTAGAGTATGTGCATGTTTGCTGTGCACTGCCAGTGCAAGCATGTAGGCCTAGACTATACACCATGATGAGAGTGTTGCGATTTATTTTGCATTTTTTCTTACCTCTAAACTCCCCACAACTGTGAGCTAGAGATTGTGGCTGGGTAATGTCATGGACTTTCACTTATTCCATGTTTAATCAGATTAACAACCCAATCAGAATAAAAATGTCTCACCTAACCACCTCAAACGGAATAACCATCCCATTTTGAGGTTTCATTCGGTTTGAAAGAAGTGGTGTAAACCTTGTGTCAATCCAATCGATAAGAGAATGTTACCCATGTAAACAGTTGAACTGACTACTTTATTCGGAATAAACGTTATTTCTATGTATGTTCATTCATAGTGTAAGTGATGTGGACGAAGACACTACTGGCCTGTGGTCAACTCACTTTTCCTTGTGGAAACATTAAAAAAAAGTAAAATCGCAGAACACCTTGATGGTCAAAAATCCACAAATATGAGTTGTTCAAACAAGTGTGTGGAAAAAATGAAGGAAAGCAGAATCCACAGAACTATCAAGTCGTCTTCTCCTGTTTCATCAACTGGAGAATTAGCATATTACTAACATACACCAGTATTCATAAAGATTAGAAGTGGTCAGGAGATTGTAGGAAGGATACAGCTTAGCTAGGCTATATTTTCTTACTTTGCAGTAATACACGTTTAACACTGGATAACTATTTTGTTAGATGTAACAGTCAACTTATTCATAATATTACTTGCAGCCATATCTCTCAAGGCTAATAAAGAAAAACTAATATGTTAATTTCAATATTGTCTTAACAACAATTAAATTACTTAACAGTCTCATCTCAAACAATGAAACCATGTAACAATCTTATCAAGTGTCTCTTTGTAACCTTAGTAAAACATGTATACTAAAGTAAACTGCAAGAGGAAGCCTACGAATAGGCCGGTGCAGAACAATATAAGACAAAATACCTAACCAAAAAAGCTTTAAAATGTAGATTAAAAAAGCATTTTAAAAAGCGAATATAACTGCAACACGTTACATATGTTGAAGCATTTTTGTAGTTAGGGGTGTGGTATTTATTAAGTTTGAAAACATTAACATAGTGCAATTATATAGGTTTGGTTACAATGACACAACTGACTGATGTCACCATACCGGTCGCTAAATGCAGTTTTCATGCAATGGCATGCCAATTTGCAATTGAAAATCCTGTTTTATAAATGCTTGATATTATGAATACATCACCACTATTATCAGTATTTGGTTGTTAGGAATACGTTTGGTGGCTTGCTTCGCAGACACAAAATGGCATCTTTTAAATTTTCTATATGTGGTCCTATTGACTGAAATGTACATGTATAGCTAAACATTTGCCATTTTTGCAATTCATTTTCCATTCCCTTTTAACTCTCATTTTCCATTAATTTTTCCCCCCAAAAAACTTAAATATATCGAAAACTATTTGGAATTTCAAAAAATATTTTAATTTGAACAAGCAAACTGCTCTGAACCAAACTTAATATTATGAAGTTGGAATGGTATGTCTTGCTTAAAAGCTGTAGGAGGAGTAGCGTACAGAAATTTAGGTGGAAAGAAAATAAGAATAAGAAGAACAAATAAAACCACAAGCGGTAATTAATGGGCTCCAAGCAGAATGCAGTAATTATTATCTTTTTAATTTGTAAGGACCTATATTGGATGAATGGTACAAACATTTTCAGTGTCTGTCCCAAAATTGGTTGTACCTTGCTTTTGTCAACAACGTTACATTTCATCACGACCAGCCATTGCTAAGCATTTCACATGCCCACTGAAACATGATTTGCTAGTGGTGGCCATAAGTTTTGTGGTGATCAGACAAAGCATTCACAAGTTACAACTGTTTTAGTAAAAATGGCCATGCCCACAACAATTGCTATCCCAATACTGTTTTAAAACTTCCAACATTTTTGATAAATATTTAATTACAGACTCCACAGATTCTTTTTCGTTTTCTGAAGCAATCACACTAATAAGGATAGGTATACAAGAGAACAGGCAGTGGGTTTCTGAAGCAACCACACTAATAAGAATAATAAGTATACAAGAGAACAGACAGTGGGTTTCTGAAGCAACCACACTAATAAGAATAATAAGTATACAAGAGAACAGGCAGTGGGTTGCTTAAGCAACCACCTAATAAGAATAATAAGTATACAAGAGAACAGGCAGTGGGTTGCTTAAGCAACCACGCTAATAAGAATAATAAGTATACAAGAGAACAGGCAGTGGGTTGCTTAAGCAACCACACTAATAAGAATAATAAGTATACAAGAGAACAGGCAGTGGGTTGCTTAAGCAACCACGACTAATAAGAATAATAAGTATACAAGAGAACAGGCAGTGGGTTGCTGAAGCACCACCTAATAAGAATAATAAGTATACAAGAGAACAGGCAGTGGGTTGCTTAAGCAACCACGCTAATAAGAATAATAAGTATACAAGAGAACAGGCAGTGGGTTGCTTAAGCAACCACGCTAATAAGAATAATAAGTATACAAGAGAACAGGCAGTGGGTTGCTGAAGCTACCACGCTAATAAGAATAATAAGTATACAAGAGAACAGGCAGTGGGTTGCTTAAGCAACCACGCTAATAAGAATAATAAGTATACAAGAGAACAGGCAGTGGGTTGCTTAAGCAACCACGCTAATAAGAATAATAAGTATACAAGAGAACAGGCAGTGGGCTGCTGAAGCTACCACGCTAATAAGAATAATAAGTATACAAGAGAACAGGCAGTGGGTTTCTGAAGCAACCACACTAATAAGAATAATAAGTATACAAGAGAACAGGCAGTGGGTTTCTGAAGCAACCACACTAATAAGAATAATAAGTATACAAGAGAACAGGCAGTGGGTTTCTGAAGCAACCACACTAATAAGAATAATAAGTATACAAGAGAACAGGCAGTGGGTTGCTGAAGCTACCCAATGTTTCCTAACTTGTTTCAAATTGTTTGTAGTTTATTGGTTGATGTACATAAAATGACCAATGAATGGGTAGACATATTCTTTGTGGGCTAGGAGCATTTGTGTCAGGATGAAGAAGAAAATGCAAAATCCCCTTAGTTTGGGGCTTTATTGTGTGGATGTGTGAAGTTATTTATGAATTCTCTCAGTTGAAATGGGGTCAGAATGTACACAAATGAATGTTTTTAAGGGTTGAGAGTGTGTGGTTGTTGCGGTTATTTATGTGGGGAACCCTGAAAAGTGTCTCAGTGCTGTATAGGTATGGGGCATGCCCCCGCCAAGGCATAACTTGGCTGGATGGCACACCTGCCATCCCAATCTACGCACTGGCTGCCTTGTGAGACCCAGCAACCTGCCCTAAGCTTGTATATATGCTTTTACATCTTCAGGATTAATATAACTCAGTGGGTTGGCTGTTGTAATATAAGAATATGTGTATGTAAATAAATCATTTATTTATATACATGTATGTAATTAGATACGGTTAACTGTAGTCATATAGACTATGTGACTGAAAATGATATGGAATGTTCTGGTGGGCGGGGTATATTTAAAAAAAAAAAAGAGAGTTAGTTCTTATCCCTGTTCTTAGCCTTCGTCAATCCCCTTCTTGCATCACCTCAATAATATCATTTTATAAATTGCTAATAATTAAGCACAGATGAGGATTGACATGGATATTTACAAATTCAGTTTGATTACTTACTACCGTGGACATACTGCAGTATTTTTAAATCTGATGAAAAACATTAGTTACTCACACACACAAAGCACTGTCTGTAAGTCATTCATTCAAATCTAGGCCCGGCATTAAAAGTATTGATATCAAAATTGCGCCACATTACATGAAACAATATTGTCTTAGCTCAGACAAATTAAACAAGCTGTATTCAAAAGCAATGCTACCCAATGTTTCCTAAATTCTTTCAAGTAACTTGGCCCTGTGTGTGCAAACATACAGTGCATTAATGGGGCAAACGTGTTAGTTTTGCAAGATTCTAGATTTATTTAATAGGCCTCAATATGTGTCATATCTGTATTTATGTATTTATACTTGACTTGAATTTTGCTATTTTCCCCACTGCAATACAATACCCTACCAGTCTAATATATCTCCATTTAAAATCTCTCCCCATTACTTCACTTACAGGGGACAGAATTTCTCAGTGGCTTTACCTCAAAATCCCAAGAGCAATCCCCTGACAACACCTACGGTTGCTAAAAATCTCCAGGAATGTGATTTTCTAATTCCTGGACATTTCTTGCCCACTCATTTTAAAAAGTACATGAAATTAAACATAATGCTGATTGACTCTTATTTTGTGATATCTGAGTGAAACCGTGTTCTTTAGTCATACATGCATACAAACGCAAAATAACCAGGCACACAAAATGAGTGCTTGCTCATTGTTCTCAGTGGTCACATTATCCTGCAGGAAATGAACAAGAAGGCATCAGAAAACGACAGTTGACCTGACAGTTTGATGTAACAATTGTACTTTCTCAAGATGCTATCATTAGTAACACTTTTAAATGACATTTTTTGTTTGATTACAATCACCAAATTGTGGAGTAAAGACCCAAATCAAAAAAAAATATGTCTTTGTCCCAAACATTATGGAGCTCATGTTATTTTGCAAACATTTTATATATGCATTTTTAACTAATTTTTAAAAATTCAGTATTTCAGAACATTTGCATTTTATAATTATAGGCCAATTTTAATACTTCCATTATTCCTTAAAGTTTTAGAAAAGACACAGTAATTAACAGTATTTTTGGAGCATAATAAATTGTTACGTGCAAATCAATTTGGTTTTAATCCCAGGTACTCAAAAGTTTTATAGATGAGAGAAATGTATTTGGAACCATCTTCTTAAATCTTAGAAAGGCTTTTGTAACCATCAATCATGTAGTGTTACTTTTCAAACTATCCATCCATCCATCCATTATTTATACCCGCTTATCCTGGGCAGGGTCGCGGCGGATGCTGGAGCCTATCCCAGCATGCATTGGGCGAGAGGCAGGATTACACCCCGGACAGGCCACCAATCTATCACAGGGCACATACTTTTCAAACTAAATAATACATTTTTTGTCTCAAGCAAAGACATGGTTTGACTTTTTCATATGAAACAGGTCTCAGTTGGTCATTATGGATCATTAAAAATCTCTTTACTTTGAAAATAAAATGGATGTGCCACCAGGTTCCGTGCTTTGTCCACTGCTGTTTAGTTTATTTATTAATAAACTGATTGCTCCCTGATTGCTGCAAAGTGCATATTAAGTACTGTGATCAAGAAATGTTGCAAGATTACAAGTACCCGAGGGGTAGTTCTGACTTCACATTCATCATTATGGACAAATTCAATAATAGGAAGAACACTCAAGGCATATCTGCAAACTTTTTTACAGATCAGATATGATCACAATCGTCATAGTGTGTAACTTCCTGGTACCAGGTATCAGCCTCTACCACAAGACCATTAACATCTCTCTATAATTAAATTAAAGTTCTGGCCAAGAAACCCTTCAGATCTCATCATTGCAATATGTTAAAAAAACAACTTGCTTAGTTTTGGCAATTTTTAAAAATATAAATATAATCTAATCATATTTTAAAAGTGTCTTCATAATTGAGTTCCTTCCATGTTTAGCGCTTTTGGTTCTCCCATTCACTATACAACTGTAAACACAAGGGTCATCTCAGATAGAGACTGTCATACTACTACACTTTGCAGGGCTTCCTTTGGTCAAACTGCATTTTCAATCAACAGTGCAATGTTACGGAATTCTCTGAAACAAATTTGGGACTTTAAGGGTTTTTCAACAGCGTTTAAGTCCTGGTTGAAGATGGAACATAACTGAGGTCATTTACTGAAGTAGTACAGTATGTGGGTGAGTGTATGCCTATTTTCCCACTGTCATGCTTTCTGTCATGTTGATTGCATTTTGTTAATTACAAAGACTTGGCTTCCAATTAGAATTTTTATGAATATTTTGATTTTGTTTTCTTTTTTTAGATTGGTTGTATTTCATAATATAATTGCTGTATATTTATTACCTATTACAGAACTATTGTTGAAATTAGCTTTGGCCATAAACACGCTTCGGATATATGTCAAAGCTATCATAAATGTCAATGTTATCTGTACTAGTCCCTTTTAAATAAATTCATACATGAAATGAGAATGAAAAAGACTGTATCTGTTGCCATATGTAGCATTTTTCTACAAAGAAAATAAATCCTTACATTTCATATTAGATTTATCCATTCTCATCAAACAGAAGTCACATAAATGTCACACAACAGAAACAGAACAGAAACAACAGAAAGCCTACCTTGATCTCAGCAGAGACTCTAATTGTAATGTGTGGTCTGTGCTGCATATATAGGTGGTGGGCCCACTGTGTGGGGGCGGTGTGGGTGCGGGTACATTTTGTGGAATTAGTAACTCCCCATCTGTTAGTTCCCACCTGTCGGGACACTTGAAGATGGTTATTGTGGTCGTTATCAGAAGTCCAACATCTGTGGAAATGTTTCCCCATGCACATTCAGGCGAGCCTCAGTCTGATCAGAAGAATGCCTGCCGCCACACAGCTGTCCTCAAAATAGAAAGAGAGAGAGAAAAAAAACTCAAAGAGTGTGTCCAACAACACAGCTATCTTTTGACACACCGAACACAGGACAGGACATTTCCATTATTTATCTGAAACTTTCTATCCAAAGTGACTCATATCACATGAAGCAGTGGCCAGCCTCCCCTAGAGCAATGTGGGGATAAGGGCCTAGATCAATGCCCCACCTGGCCCTGACGTTTTCAACCAGCAATGTTTTGGCAACCAGCGCAGCACCCTAACCACTACAGTCTAGCACCCTAACCACTAAACTACTGCCCAGCACCATAGCCACAACAACCGAACTCGCAACCCCTAGACTACAGCCCAGCACCCTGACCACTAGACTACAACCCAGCCCCCTAACCACTAAACCACAGCCCAGCACCCTAACCACTAATGCCCAGCCC